>NC_056739.1:1845200627-1845460905 GCF_019279795.1 Protopterus annectens
AATCATTTAAGTTAACTTATCAATATACATTACACCATATCATTGAATAAACATATAAAGCAGTAAAGATCTGCAGAAACTATAGTTGATCTTGAAATAAAGGAAGAAGTCATTGCTATAACAATGTCTAGAAAATTCAAATTACCTTGATGAAGCTCTGATGTGTAAAATGAAAATGTTTTTATAAGCAAAGTCTTTATCTTGGACCTATAAAAAGTCTTGTGAGAAACATGTAACACCAAGGGTTAGTTGCTTCATTTTTATGGTGTGATGACATAAATTATTGACTTGACCAGTCAAATCCAGTCTATGTTAACAATGACAATCATTTTGTGAGATATATCAGGTATTTGTCAAAGTAATGAGAGACTCCATGGTTCCCAAGTATGCTTACATCTATGTGGGCTGCGGGGAACAGGACACACTTGAAACACTGACCTGCGAAGATGAAGAGATACAGGGTCAAGTACAGGAATGGGCTAAGTTGGTGAGAACTAGGTCAAGGATATTATAGCCTATGGAAACAAAATTATTCTGAGCTACAATCATTGGAAGTTGCAGGTGCACTGGAAGCTACAAGTGATCTGAGACTATTGCTAGTATGTGACTGCACTGGACATTTTCATTTAAGGTTTGGACGCTTCCATTATTTCTTGATTTTTGCTCTTTTTCTTTTACTGTTTTATTTTATAAATCTTGTTTTCCATTACAGTTTTCCTGTGTTTTTACAAGTTCTTGGCTAGAGTCAGTTAGAAAAAGAATTCCTTTTCCAGTCACTGACTGCAAAAGAATTACATCTAGCTATTTTTTAGTGAGGAGCAAAAAGGCAGAACTTATTTAGGGAAAGCAGTAGTAACAGGAAAGATTTAATCATTGGAAGATATAAGTGCTTTGAGTCTACTTCAAATATATGAATGCATTGGATTTTTCCCACCCAACTAATCCCTCTTGGGCTTTTAAGCTGTCCTCTCAAATTTGACTTTTGGATGCACTTCCCAGCCTCATCTGGGAAAAGCCACCCATTAGGATGTTAAAGCTTGAGTTAGCCACTGTTTCATATCAGCCCATTCACTTAGTGTTCACTGCAATTCTCAGAGTATTATTCCCTTTTTTTTTCACATTTTGCTTTTAAAATCTGTAATACCTGAGACGAGACTAAGAATTACTGGAAAAACGAAGAACTGCTTCTCAAGAATCAACTTGGGATTAGTGATCCTGTTTTGTTTCTGGTGAGAGAAGGAGCAGAGAGACATTATTTCCTAGCCTTCCTAGAGATTATCAGTCATTGAAAAGCCTGAGAATTGCTCTCTGAAACCAGCATGAGATTGATGCTACTGCTTTGCTCCTTGTGAGAGAAGAAGCAGAGAGACATTGCTCCCTGATGGTCTCTGATTGGGCAGGGTATATGGACTTCCCTGATTGGTTTGGTTGTAGTTTTTTTAAGAATCTCTTCAGGACCTTTGTATATCTTGGATTTCTATTGTGTCAAGTTGCTGTACGTGCTATCCAGGGTATCTACCAACTACAGCAAGTGTACTTAACCCAGCAACATTACTCCTCAGGATGCATCTTGGAATTAGTGCTGCCCTTTGCTTCTGGTGACAGAAACAGTAAAGGATCATTAATTCTTAGCAGAGTGCAGCTGTGGTGAGATCAATATTAGTATCCAGGTAGAAGCCAATAGGAGGATCACGATTATTCATCATTCTCTGCAGACCTGATTCTTTCTTTTCGGTAAGTACTGTCAGACTAGTTACCACTAACCCAACTTTAAACTATCACATTAAATAATTTATTCATAAATCTTCAGGACTAAATAATTTATTCATAAATCTTCAGGGCCTTTTATAATAGCCTCCAGTCCTCCACCCGCTACAAACATGGCTCAACAGACTACTTACTGTGGCCATTCTAATCATACTAGTTATTTATTCTAAGGCAGTGCAGCTACTGCCTTATGCTTACTGACTCTTTATTGCTTCTACCATTTAATAATATAGTCTGCAAGATATGTAAATATTTGTGGAGGCAAATCTCTTGCATCAACCCACTATCAATAAGTATCATACCGCCACAACACCATGCCAGTCACTACACACCACTAGGTCTATAATTTATGCTGAGGCAGCAGACTCCAAATCTGACTTCAGACCAGTGACAAGTGGAGAACCACAGGGTTCAGTTCTGGGTCCTTTCATAGGTTCATAGGTAGGTACTAGGCTATTGTCCGTAGGGCCTATATAAGCCTAGCCAAACTGTACCCTGGCTTTTGCCACCCAAGAAAATTATTTTCCTGTGCCCCTGTCAAGCAGAGCCACAGAACTGATCCCCGGGGTGAATTTCTTATCTCCCATCCAATCGTCAAGCTTTTTTTTGAAAAGTGCTAATAGGTTCATAGGTTCATACTAGGCTATCTGCCCTAGGGCATTTATAAGCCTAGCCAGAGTGTGTTTGGCTTTCACCACCCATTTTAAATTCATTTTGCTATCCCCTTTTTCGAGGTTAGTATACTATGCCTCTGTCTAAAAGTGACACAGAAGTGATACCTGGGGTAAACCTACGATCCCCCATCCACTCATCAAGATTCCTCTTGAAGAGAGTCAATGAGGGACCCTGCCTAACCTGGACTGGGATTTTATTCCAGAGTGAAGGGAGCCTCTGGGTTATGAATCTGTCCCTCCAGCATATCCTATTTATTTCAGTGCTGAGGTTCAAGTCTCTCGAGTGCGTAGCTCGATGGGATTTGGATTTTCTGAGGTGCAGCATGTCCATTAATTCCGGATTGGACATGGCTTTATACGTCAGGCACAGATCGCCTCTGAGCAGGCGGTATGCCCCTGAGTAGAGCTGGAGTTTCTTTAACCGGGCAGCATATGGCATCTGTTTGAGCCCTTTGATCCTCTTGGTGAGGTACTTTTGGGGTCTTTCCAGTTGCTGCAGGTGTCTGGTAAGGTACATCCCAAAAGGGGCATTGTACTCAATTATGGGCCTGATGAGGGATGAGTAAAGAGACCCGATGACCTCCCCTGATCTAGATGTGAATCCCTTCATGATTAGGTGGGCTATATAAAATGTTTTTCTAACCACTTTGGCCACGTGGTTGTCAAATGAGAGATTGCTATCAACTTGGGTCCCCAGGTCCCTAATTACTTCTTCCGTACTTAATGGATTACCACCTATGTGGTAATTTGTGGGCACTTTGTTTTTGCCAAAGGGGATGACTATACACTTTTTGGCGTTTACCTTGAGGCCATGGCTCTGGCACCAGTTGTCTGTTTCTATGAGGCCCTTTTGGAGGATGCGTGTGTCGGCTGGAGAGTCGATTATGGTGCCCAGTTTGCAGTCATCTGCGAACTTGGTCAGCCTCAGTCCTTCCATGTTGGCCTGGACCTCCGAGAAATATATACCGAACAAGAGAGGTCCCAGGACTGAGCCTTGTGGGATGCCACTTGTAACTGGTTTGGAGTCTGACATGGCTCCAGCAATTCTAACCATGTGGGTTCTATCCTTGAGCCAGTTTGCAACCCATCTAGTGATATAGGGGTTTATATTTAAGCTGGTGAGCTTATCTATAATGCCTGAGTGGGGTATTGTATCGAAGGCTTTTGCGAGGTCCAGATAGGCTGTGTGGACCACCTTCCCCTCATCAATGGCCTTGGTGACTGTTTCAAAGAAATTGACCAGGTTTAAGAGGCAGGATCTGCCCTTAACAAAGCCAAACTGGGTAGGATCCAGTGTCTGTTGGTCCCCAGTATCTTTATTTATGAGGTCCATGATGATCCTTTCCATAGCTTTGCAGACCAAGCTAGTCAGGCTTATGGGGCAATAGTTTCCTGGATCCGTTGAGGCACCACCTTTGTGGAGAGGTACCACTGTTGCTGTACGCCACTCTTTGGGTACATATCCTGTGGTAAGGCTGAGATTGAACAGTAGTTTTATGTTTGGGTTTAGCTCTTCTTGGAGTTCATGTAGGACGCAGCCCAGGACACCATCTGGTCCCATTGATGCTGTGTTTTTGCTTTGGAGAGGGCCGCTCTTACCTGAGCATCTGAGATGTCGGGGGGCAGCACTCTGCTGGGATAGATATTTGCCCTTTTGGTGGGGAGGGGGGGAGACATTTGCGCTGAACCTGTCAGCTAGGATGTTGGCAATGTCTGTGGGTTTGGTGTATTTTTTGTCATTTTGGACTAATTCTGAGCATATCTGGGAATTCCCACCCAGGTTCCTAACATAACGAAAGAAAGCCTTGTGATTATCCTTAGTGTCCTGTGCAATTTTTCTCTCGAAGCTGGCCTTAGACGATTTTATGAGTGCCTGTAGTTTTTTTGCTAACACTGATCAGAGATGCCTTCCCTTTTTGGGATTTTGCTCTATCATGTAGTAGCTTCCGTCTTCTATTGTATAGTTTGTTTATGGCTGGGGTCCACCAGACAGGACGTTTGCCTTTGGAGGATTGGGTCTTGGTTTTATTTGGGATTGCATGATCCATGCATTCCTGAAGGTGTTCATAGAATGCGTTTATAAAGGATTCTGCGGTCTTGGCCGTATTTTCCACAGGCCCAGGGGCTTTGAAGGATTCCACCTCAGTTTTGAGGAGTGTGAAATTTGCTTTAGAGAAGTTTTTCACTGTGGTTTTCTGGGCAAGGGGTGGGGTCGGGATGTGAATATCTAGTGAGATTAGTTTATGGTCTGATCTTACCAGGGAGGGATACACTTCTGTTCTGGAGCATAGAGTCCCCATGTTGGTGATGATCAGGTCCAGTATGTTTTCTCCTCTTGTGGGAGTGGTAACAAGTTGTTCTATAGCATTTGAGTTTATAAATTCAAGGAACCTTTGAGCTAGGGTGTTGGAGCTAGAGTAATGCTCCCAGTCTATGTTTGGGTAGTTGAAGTCGCCCAATATAATGGTGTTTGGAGAGACCTTCATATTTTCCAGTGTTCTCAGGAAGGCCGAGTGGGGTTCCTGGGTTTGGGAGGGTAGTCTGTAGCAGGCTGTAAACTGGAAGGCAGTTTTACCCACTGTTAGTTGCACATGGATAGTCTCTAATGCTTCGTGCTGTGCCACCAACCTGGAGGTGTGGGTATCTTTGACGAATATTGATACTCCCCCTCCTTTTCTGGTTCGGTCCAAGTTTTGGGGCCGAAAAGCATGGTATGAGGTATAACCTGGTAGTGCTGGGGTGCTCTCGGGAGCCTTGAACCAGGTTTCTGTTACTGCACAGATATCGATGTTCTCCATGCTAAGGAGAGTTTCGAGTGCATGCATCTTGAGGTTTAGACATCTGGCGTTGAGTAGCATTACTCTTAGTTTCTTATCCCTTGTGATACCTATGGAGGTGGGTTTGTCTTTTGAGCCTTGCCTAAAAAAGGCACTATGGGGGTAGCAAGAGCCTTTGCCAATATCCAAAAGCCCAGGGGTGACAGGTGCAAGCCTTCCCTAGCATCGTGATGAGGTTTGTTTGATAAAGATAGGTAGTTTGTTCCAGAGTATGGGAAGTCTCTGAGACAGGAATCTATCCCTCCAGCATATCTGTTTACTGTGGTGACAAGGTTTAGGTCCCTAGAGCGTGTAGTATGGAGGGATTGGGATTTCTTTATGTGTAGCATGCCTAACAGCTCTGGGTTTGACATAGCTTTGTATGTTAGGCAGAGATCACCTCTGAGTAGGTGATATGCTACAGAGTAAAGCTGGAGTTTTTTGAGACGGTCTGCGTAGAGCATCTGTTTGAGGCTGGTAATCCTCTTTGTGAGGTATTTCTGTGGCCTTTCCAGTTGTTGTAGATGTCTTGTGAGGTACATACCAAAAGGGGCATTGTACTCTATAATGGGTCTAATGAGTGATGAGTAGAGGGGAACAATGACCTCTTTTTTCCTGGATGAGAAAACTTTTGTGATGAGGTGTGCCACATAGAAGGATTTCCTGACTACTGTGGCAATGCGATTATCAAAAGACAGACTACTGTCCACCTGTGTCCCAGGGTCTCTTATCACACTTTTGGTGTTAAGTAGACTACCGCCTACGTGGTAGTTCATGGGTACATGAGTTTTTACCAAAAGGGATGACAATGCACTTTTTGGCATTGAGCTTGAGACCATGGCTTTGACACCAGGCATCTGTCTCAGTGAGGCCCTTTTGAAGGATATCCACATCATTAGGAGATTTGATTATGGCTCCTAGTTTGAAGTCATCTGTGAACTTTGTTAGCCAAAGACCTTCTATGTTAGCCTGTACTTCAGACCCATGAGACCGATTATAGAGTACAACGCCCCCCTTTGGTATGTACCTCACAAGACATCTACAACAACTGGAAAGGCCGCAAAAATACCTCACAAAGAGGATTACTGGCCTCAAACAGATGCACTATGCAGACCGTCTCAAAAAACTCCAGCTTTACTCCATTGCATATCGCCTACTCAGAGGCGATCTCTGCCTAACATACAAAGCTATGTCAAACCCAGAGCTGTTGGACATGCTCCACTTAAAGAAATCCCAATCCCTCTGAGCTACACACTCTAGGGACCTAAACCTTGACACCACAATAAACAGAACAGGCTGGAGGGGATAGATTCCTGTCCCAGAGACTTCCTATACTCTGGAACAAACTACCTATCTATATCAAGCAAAGCTCCTAATTAGCACTCTTCAAGAAAAATCTTGATGATTGGATGGGAAATAAGAAATTCACCCCGGAGAATCACCTCTGGGGCTCTGCTTGACAAGGGACAGAAAAAATAATTTTCTTGGGTGGCGAAAGCCAGGGTACCTTTTTGGCTAGGCTTATATAGGCCCTAGGGCCAAAAGCCTAGTACCTACTATGAACCTATGAACCACACTCAAGCATTGTTAAACATACAGAATTAGGCATAAGCACCTATATACAGCACTGGATAGCCAACTGGTTCACAGATAGGACCCAGGAAGTTAGAATTGGTTAGACCACCTAAACAAAGAGGCAGGTCACCAGTGGAGACCCTCAGGGCTGCTCCTCTTTGGCATCTACTTCTCAGAAGTCAAGGTCAATGTCAAAGGCCTCTGGCTGACCAAGTTCGCAGATGACTGCAAACTGGGAGCAGTCATAGAATCCCCCAACCCAAGAAGCAAACATATTACAAGAGTGTTTAACACAGACAAACAACTGGTGCCAAAGCCATGGCTTAAAACTCAATGCCAACAAATGCATTACAGTACCATTTGAAAGTCAGGCACCCCAGGAAAATAAGTCATTGATAAAATACCCCTAAGGGTAGACCCACTAGTCAGGGATCTGAGAAGATATGTAGCAGCAACCTTGCCTTCAACCAATTTGTGTTCAGGGTGGTAAGGAAATCCTTCTGTGGTGCTCAACTTATAAGTAAGGGCATGGCATCTAGGTCCGGGGAAGTTACCGTACCCCTATACTCAACACTCATCAGACCCATCATTCAGTACCTGATTAGACACATACAGCAAGTGGAACATCTGCAGAGGTTCCTTACAAAAAGGATACAGGGAATAAACACAATATCGTATGCCATTCGCCTCAAACTATTCTTCTATACACCGTCTCCTACAGACTACTGAGAGGCGATCTATGCCTGGCATACAAGGCATCCCTGGACTCCACTCTGATAAATCTTCTGCACATATGCAAAACAAACAGCATCAGAACTACTAGATCTAAATACCTAAATTTTGCTTTCAACATAAATTGGATATATTGGAGAGACTATGTCAGAGAATTCTCGTTCTTTGGAATAGGCTCCCCATCTATGTAAAAGAAAGTCCCTCCCTAGCCCTATTTAAGCAAGAAAGTCCCTCCCTAGCCCTATTTAAGCATTACTTGGACTACTGGATGGGAAATTGAAAGTTTACCACTGGTCTGGTGCCTATGTCTCTGATGGACAGAAGCAGTCAGTAAATCATGTCTTAACCAACAATCACCCCCTATAGATAGGTCCAAAATATATAACTTGTGGGATAGATTTGGACTGCAGAGCTAGGCTTATAAAGGCCCTAGTGATCATTAGCCTAGTATATACCTAATAACATGCATTTACTGCACTGTACAAATCTGCCGTGCCTGTTACATGCTGTAGAATAACCAAATTGTACAGTATTAGTGATTCACAATATTTAGTCTCACAACCTAGAATAATGATAATGTAATTCTGCTGTCTTGGCCTAGTCCATGCCTGAAAGGGATCCTTGGACCAGTACATTTATCCAATCAACACATGTATATATAAATAAATAAACAATTTTGTTAAAATCCAATTCCAACTAACATTCACATTACAAGAACTGGCGGGCCCTTTCTCAACCTGAAATAGTTAAGAATAATGATCCATATATATGTATATGTACATATATATACATATATATATATATGTATATATATATATATATATATATATATATATATATATATATATATATATATATATATATATTTGGTAAAGAGCATTCACTCTGAAACCACCAAGTCACTACCCAGTGGGTCCCTGCCAACCCTGTCTTCAGAGAAGACTACCTTTTCACTGACTAGTCTATTTGGCCTTCTAACACTTTGCATTTTAATCTAGTGTGATCTATGAACACATTTGATGTGCACCTACCTGGCCTTCTCATACTTTCCACCATAGCCCATACTTGGCTAAGTCTGAAGCATGTCTGATATGAAATGAATGACTTAGGACCTGGATTGGATAAATGTCTGACTGCTGCAACACTGCTCTCAATCCAAAAAATCTTTCTACCTGAAAGGATTGAGTCCAAATAAGATTCCTTCTAGCCATCGTAAATACAGAGTCACTACTATATGGACTATTTTTATGCATTGGCAATGCACAAGTTCACTTTATGGACCAAAAATGCAATTTCACCTTTCTTGAGAATAACCTGCTGCCCTTTCCACAGCTGGTCTGTCTTGCATGCTCCCAGTCAAATTATTCTGTTCTCATCTGAAAAATATGTATTCCCCTAAATAAATGGCTTAACAGCCCTGATACCTGGTCTACTTAATAACTTGCAAATTCTGAAAGCCCAGTGGTATGAAAACCCAACCAATATGGTCAAAATGACATACAATAAATAGTACATATACCATTAAAAGTCTTGAAGAAGGCAGGTAGAAGCTCTTGGCCTAGAAGCTGACGTTGATTCACTTGCCATACCTGAAGTTTGTAAAAACAAAAAAGCGAAGGAGTACAAGTCAAGCAAGGAAGAAAACCAGCTGCAATTAGCTCGCTGACCAAACACGAGTTCAATGTAATTTGAAACAACGCTGTTTACAGATTAATAACGTTAGAACTTTAATTATAACCAAGCACTTTCGGAGGGAATTGTATCTCTCCTTCTTCAGACAAAACGCAAAATTCAAAACAGTCACGTTATAACCATTTCACCCTTAAATAGGGAACTAATTAATCAATTGTTCAATAAAGCGCCATTTTCTTTAAATTAAATACTATGTTAAAAACATTTAAAAACCAACTTCTCTATCAATTCCTATACTTATAGTTGCAAGCAAACTGTTAAAACCAAATTTACATGTGGGCTATGACTTTCTCGTTTAATTATGATTATACATCTGTTTAAAAGTCAAAATAATCCTTTAAAAGCGTGCCCATACAGCAATAAATCATAATAAACAGTACATAGTCGCCAAATACTGTACTACAACAGATCGTGTATGCTGTTATCCCACTCATACACTTTCAGTTACCATTTTGTTAGCCAAACCATATTTAATGCGTATATCTTTGTTTTTATACTGCATTTCTATTTATGGTTTGGTCTAACCTGTGTAAACAACTCCTAAAAATTTTTATTGCCTAAATAAACTTGTTTCAATTGGCATATATATGCTCTTAACCATATTATATTTACAGCCCTATGGCTTATATTTTATTGTGTTTAGCCAATCCACTCATTTTAAAATGTTATCCATACTAAAAATAATGTTAAAAATAGTATTTTTCGTTAATCCTTCTTAACATTCTAAATAGGCAGCCTAAAAAGTGCTTCCATAAACACTTTACTGACCCCTAATGAATTTAAAGAGTCAGTCAGTGAAGAAGTCAGAAAATCAATGAAGAAGTCAGAAATTTGTCAAAATTCATTCACTCATCCAAAAGAACATTGTTTTAAAGATGATTAATCTGAAAACAAAAAACACACTAAATGTACTACCGACCTTAGGTGTGTCTTCCGTGTGTCAAAAAACCTACTAGGAAGTAAAAAGTTCCTACAAGAAGTGTCTATATATTTTTATTGTTATTTAAAAGCTACTTTAAGGTGTGTAAGATGTGTTGTGTACAACTTTTTGTTCCTTTAAACAAACCACTTTGGAATAATGATAAATGATACACTATACTTAGCTCAGTGTCAATAAAATAGTATCTCATCTCTTAAGAGTTATGAGTTTTAATATACAAGTCAGCGAGATCGCTTCATTTAGTCCTGGATATGTGTGTGCAGCTGTTCTCAATTGCCAAAGCAATTCTTCTTTTTCCAACAATATTTGCCAAGGTCCGGAATAAGGCTTAACTGTAATTTGCTTTAAAACGGCAAAATTGAAAATGTGATCTTTATTCTGTATAATGTGGCAAGCTAGAGTGTTATTAATGTCACTTTTTGAAATTGCGTACTGGTGCTCATATACCCTTTTGTACAATGCCCTCTCAGTCTTTCCTATATAGAAAGCTGGGCATTGTCTACATATACTACTGCTTTAGAGGAACAACTGAAATTTCCAGCCAACTTATATTTAACATTGTTTATTGTCACATAAGTCCCCTCCTGAATAAGTTTACATTGACTACAAAACCCACACTTAGTCATTCCTTTTACCCTATTAAAAGCAGTAGGTTTATCCATTTCTAACAATGCTTTCAAATTAAAACCTTTTCTAAAGGTTATATTAGGTGTTGCACCTAACAATTGATGCAAGTGTGGGTACCTGAAGTTTGTGTAATCCTTTCAACATTCTGCAATCTGCCCATGTGTAATCTGCTATACCCTGACCTTCAAATGCAAAGCACTGCACTGTCAGCTACACTTTAATAATTCTATGTTCCCATCCCACCACATGAAAGCCAGGCAGTTTACAGTAAACCCCTATGATGACTTCCATTATATCACTGGCAGGGTGCAAATAAAGTGGTTATTCCTCCCATAGGTCCTCTAAGATTTCCATACCTACAGGATCATGACTCCCTTATCAGGTTTTCTGCATGCACTCTTTATTTTCCTATACCTTTTTTGGAATCCTTACTTCTACCTGATCTACATTTGGTACCAAGAAATTAAAGATGTGTAGCTGTAAAAATAAAATAGTTTCAGCTATTGGATTAAATGTACCATGTAGGTATCTTCCAGAAGAGAACACATATAGTCTCAGGTTCTATAATGTCAGCTGTCTTAATAAGGTTTGTACCCTACCTGATTTGGAGACTACCCTATTGAAGGCAAATAACACTGCCTAATTATCAGAAAAGAAAAGCATTTTATTTACCTGCTGTGCTCCCAATATATTTGTAGCCAGACAAACTGGTGTGAGCCCTAAGAATATGATTTCTTGCTAGATATCAAACTGCCGCCTGTGCTGTGGCTATGGGAATGCAAACCATTGCCTGCCCCGGGTTCCTATTATGTAAGCGAACACTTAAAGGTGTGAATGCTGTTTAATCGAACATGTTTACCTGAAATGGCGAAATTCTGAAAGCACAGAACAGTGATTTTTTTTCCCCAGAGAAAAAAAAAATCACTGGACCATTTTCGGGACTTTGCCATTTCCTCCGCTGTGGTGCGATTTCAGAGTTGGTACCCCACTTGATTTTGCGTTTGGGTTTTCTTTTTTTATCCATATGTTCCAATTTTTGGATTTTCGTAGTGTTTGGGTTGATTATACAGCATTCGCAGTTTCAAGCGTTCACTGATATAATATAGACCTGCCTGCCCTGGGTCCCTATTAAATTATCGAACATTTCAAAGTTCGAATGTCATATGGTCGACACGATATGATCGAACTCTGAAAAGTTTGAAAGTGAAAGGCAATGGCTCCATACGTGCAGAATGGGAACATTTCCCTTTTCTGAACTGAAGTGCAGTCTCGGAGTTAGTATATTTAAGTACGGGGGTGTGGGGGGTGCAGGGGGCTTGCCCCCCTGCTCAGAGCATTAAGGTAAGGGTTTTTTTTTCCCGTTTTTATTATATATTCGAAGATTCAAGTTTCCCTCATATGTTGTCGAACATACGAAGTTCGAAATTTTGAAGTTTCGAATATGTAATACAGACCCCCTGCCCTACCCTCCCTATAAAAATCTAGTTCATTGTTACCTATCTAACAACATGCTATAAAAAGGAATTCCATTGAACCCCTCCAAAACATCATTTCAAATTTCAAATTCCCCTTGTTTGCCTTGAAATCTTTACTCTATGATGTTTCTAGTCCTTCTCCTTTAGCAAATTAGGTAAAAACACTGTAGAAGTCCTGCGCAGAGCCACAGCCCTTCTTGAAATGTTTACGATGCCAATTAAAGCCTAATATAGCTTACTATAGCATACCAGTCTTCTCTTTCCATGTCTTTAGCTTACTGGGGGTAACCTATAATCAGGAAATTATCTAGATCGTGTACTACTCTCCTTGAAGTGTCCGCTGACTCCCCTACCAGTGAAAGGTCGTAATGAATCAAAAGTTGACACATACCATTGCACAGCTCATGGACATGGACTTATCATAATAATACTTTTATCAAGATGCACTTCCAACAAGTGCTAATCCTGACACTATATGAACAGCAGAATGCTGTCCCTGTACCTGTCTTCATCAACCCTGGTTTGTGCACCAAAATAATCCACATTACAAGAATAAGGCTGTTAGCTAGTTCGATAATTTAAGGTGGGCGCCATGTCCTAAATCAGTACTTGTTTCCCCGCTGCTAGTAGCTAATTTTATTGACAAGTATCAGACAGTGTTACTCCAAAGGACTGTTGGTTCCAGAAACAGTGTTTCAAAGAAGTTGGATCTAGCAATACCTTGAAGACCAGACAGAATTCACCACTAAGCAGCCTATATGAGAAGACATACAAAGAACTTTCTTAACAAAGATGTGTAGTTTTAATTTTGCAGCCCTGGTATTTTCCTCTTGAGAAACCCTTAAACTGGTTGTACAACATGCTTTCTTATATATGTACAAAAAGTTGCACTGTACTATATAATCATCATTACATGACTGAACTGTCCTCCTGTTCCCCTTTAATATTAGATGACCAATCTCAAATACCTCTCTAGCCAATAAGACAACATTATCAATGCAAAAACTGCTGTCTGTAAAAGTGCTTATTTGTGTGTGTGTGTGTGTGTGTGTGTGTGTGTGTGTGTGTGTGTGTGTGTGTGTCTGTGAAATTTGTGTTGTGTATAGAACTACCTGGTTTGCATTCTTTTATTGAACCACACAACATTCTTCTGAAAATGTAGGATACTGCCTTTCTTTATACTACTCATGAAATTGTTGTTAGAGAAGCATAGCTGCATAGTGAATGTTAGAGATAACTGTGTCCTGACCTTGCTGCATTTGCATATTTTGATACTACCCAGCTAGCAGCACACTTTTTTTACCTTAGAAAGGAAGATACCAGATAGCAAAGGGTCTTAAATCAAGTCTTGTAATACTTGCGCTGCTTCACTGACAAACTGCACTGTACTGTACCTGAGAGTATCCTCTACTCTACCATTTTGTTTTTTATTAAATAACTAGCTGTCGACACATTTAGCTACAAATTAACAGATTCTCAACTGGTTTAGCTAATCCAATATACCTATATGTGGGATCATGTTCATCATCATCAGGATCATCATCTCAGTACTCACTGGCTTTGTCCTTGTACTAACCCTGACTAACTGTCTTCTCTGCTCCTAACAAGAGTATATTCTACCTACTTACATCCTCTTTCTGCTTCCTATATATCTTTATTTCACTGTATCATATGATACATTTGTATAATTTATCAACTGTATATACTTTTTTATCCTGCTTGCAATTAAAAACAACTACTTTGTTTTTATATATATTGCATTGCATATCACCTCATCATGAGCTAGGTATGCTTGTAATGACAACTGTACCTAATCTGTATGTCTGTAATCTGTTTAGACCCTTTTTAACTACCGTTATAATTCTTTGAATTTGAGATAATTATTACAGTTTTATATTGTGTCTGTGTATGGCTGTAACTGCTTTGAGCTATTTTACTACTGTTATACTTTTTTGAACTTGTGATTATTTTTTACTGTATAAAATTATCTGTGTTGGAGCTTTTCTCCCCGGGCCTCTACTGAAAATGGATTTTATTCCAGTTAGACTAGCCCGGTAAACAAATGCAAAATAAAATAAATAAATAAATAAATAAATGTTTAAAGCTTTTAACACAATCAGATATGCTGAATGAACTGTTAGATATTCATCAACAGAAACAGCTACCAGGACATTCCCTTCATAAACCCAAAATGAATAACTTAGAGAGAAAGTGATTTATGTTTCCATTGTCTAACAGATCCATGATCACCCCTCTCATTACATGTTAAGCTGGTTGTTCAATAATACAGAGATATAAAGTATCCTTTCCTTTGTAAACAGGAATACCACTGCTTGTCTTCACATTTGTGGTTCATTAAGTGGATCATATTTGACCTGCTGAACATTACCACTCACAGTTTACTATTAGGGGGGCCATCATGGTAAAGTAAAGCTATTTCAATCCTGGTGCCAAATTTGTGCAGTGGGATTGTGCCTGATGTCCTACAGGAATTTTTATATTCTACAATGTGGGTCTCTAAACTCAGAAAACTTAAAAGAGAACTCTACAGCTCTTAACAGCAAACTTTGAAACTCACTGTTATACTTTAAAAGCATCAGCTGCAGTGGAAACCCTCCCTGCACACCATGACATAGGGTGATGTACCCCCCACATCTCCACAACTTATATATGCTGACTTCAAGATCACTGTACTTTGGAAAAGGAGGAATTCTCAGGCACACCAGAATTTCAGACTTATTTTTTTCTACCAACTGCACTTCATTTTTTATTGTTTCAAGACTCAAGACAATTGGGTTCTGGATATATCACGGGAACCTGCTGCATCTCCTACACCCATTATTTGTGGGTTCTCTCCCTATATCCCAGTCTCTAAATATACTTCCCCAAAGTCTGTATCAAACTGGAGGAATGATAATAGTACTCGTGCAGATGAAGAAAGATTTACTAGTGTCTTTTTATATTTTTATAACAATGTGCTATAAAATCTCTTGTTATTTTTTTAAAGTAATTTTAACTTTTGTTAATTTTTTTCTTATAGGAAGAGGCTTTTTTTTACTGATGACAGAATCCAATATGCATTCTGAACATTGTCACTATTCATCAAAGTGAATCTAATAACATGATGCATACATCCAACCACTCCGGTGAATGTACAATGTACTGAGCATGCTACAGCACAAAGATTGCTTACTCAGGTGTGGAAAGGCAAGCAACGTAACAGGGTACAGTATATGACACACCATATATCCAGCTATCTGTGTAGACCTACTTTGCATACTGTAGAAGTACCAGACTAGGCCGGAATGTATGGAAGCTGCAGGAGTGGGGTGAAGAAACAGAAAAAATAGAAGAACTTGTCCAGACTTCTTGCACTAAGAGATTGAGAGGCATATATGGCAGTGTACCATAAACGTGGCATGCATACATTGGTTAATGGTGAATAGGAAAGTGCCTTGTGTGACGCCCCACCACTGACCCAGTAATCAAGGAGCCTCAATCCTCACCATTGGCAATAGTGGGGGATGTACACACTGGGAAGATGACAAGTACACACACAATAAAGTGCAATTTTCCTTAAGAGCACACAGAGACCACAGTCAATCTGGGGTTGGTTTCTCTCTCTTTCTCCAGATCCCCAATAAGACTCCCTACTGGCAAAGCTATAGAGTTGACATCTTAGCAGAGTGGCCAAACCAAAACCTCCAACACCTTCTCTGTCCAATCAGTGCTTCGTGTCCCTGCCCAAGTAGCTGGCGCACACACACACACACACACACACACACACACACACACACACACACACACACACACACACACACACACACTCACACACTTTGAGATTTGATTTATACACAAACAGACACACACCTGTGAAAGGCTGGCACATGTTTACTAGCTATGTTCCCTTTTTCCCAGACTATAAGATAGTTATTAGTGCCACCAGCCAACTCTTTATGAGCTACTTTAAGGCCCTTAACAAAGGGTGTCTACTCTTACTGTGTAATGTTACTATTAATCCAAATGGTAGTTTGACCAAGAGCAAGGCTATTAGGAGTGGCCCACACAGTGTCACCAAATAAATCTGCAAATACTCCCAAAACTTAAATATGTCTCACAAATATCATCCACAATGAAAGGTTTAAATATATTTAATAATAAATAATAAAAGAACAAGAAAATACTCCGTAAATAATCACAGTTACATCAGAGTTCAAAATCACAGGAAATACTTAAAACAACATTGCAGGACAGTCTCAAATAAATAAAGAAAACATCTAAGCTATACTTCACTATATTCCTGTCTGCATCTAAGAGAAGTTATTATACCCTAGTTAACTTACTTACAGAGCCAGGCAAGACATGTTATAAGTGGGTCTTCCAGCTGATGCTGTTAGGTCAAAAACAAAATACAAAATGCCCTCCCTCTCTCAGACAGTTCTTAAATTAATATCAAATATTACTGCTGAGTTAGCTTGCAGGATGATATCACTTCTTGTCATCTGACTTTGGTTCCCAAGCTAATCCCCCACTGCTAGAAACTGCCAGCCTTTACCATTTGCCTGTGAAAATACATAGCCCTCAGAAGGTTGCAGCTGCTGGAAGACATACAACAATAAAACACTTACAGGACAATGCAGAAAGTTCCCTAGTTTTAGACATCCTGTCTCCTTGCTGTATTGAAACCAATTTTTATGGTGCAGTTATAAAATAATTTAATATCAACTATTTTTCTGAAGTTTTGCAAATTAACCTTTTATGCCTCAGGTTCCACTGTTAAAATATATACATTTACACAGTCACACTAGTTTATGTACATTTCTGTTCTCTTCCGGTAGGGTACACTTTGGACACATCTCTAAGCTGATTACTCTACAAAATATCTCTTCAGCACACGTCTGCACAAACCATCTTATATGACACACAGTTCTAATACATTTGCAACACAAGCATATGAATAATGTTGATATTCACAAATGACATATGATTAGTTACAAAATTCCAGTCAGCTGTGGTGGCAGCACCTCCTTTTGTCACATCTTGTCCTAGTATTACATTCTATAACTCACAAAGTACTATGCATATTGACAGCACCATCCATTATGAAATATAATGGCATGGCAAAAGAGCAGGGCTGCAGACCAGTACTTCAGCTCAAGCATTGCTGATTTGCAGGCATCACAATTCATAAATCTGTGAATCACATTGCTTGTGCATGCATACCAGTACTCAACTGCATCTCATTAGGGAAGGAGAAGAGATGGCTGAAGAGAGTGTGTTTTCAACATGTTCACATTGTGAGACTAATGTTAGCCATTGGCACAGTCTGTGAGCTCCATGGAGTTGGCAGGGCATGGTGGATTTCAGAAGGACATTTTTCCTGCAGTTGGGATCTGATTGGCAAGTTACAAGGTGATACTATTACTCGGCTATGTCATGCTGAGCATGATGTCAGTCTGGAACCACGGCTGAACTGATTTTGTGAGATTATTGTTTGGTTAGTACAGAACTTGAGCTGTGTTATATACTGCTGAGGACAACATACCCTGATGTGCTATTAATCCATTTGTAATTTATGGCCATCAGGATTATTCTGCTGGGTTGTGGCATTTAATTTCCTGGATATTCTGTATCTGGCCTTTATGAGGTATGCCTCATGGTTATGAAGATAACTCAGGTATCTATGGCATTTGTTAATCACACATGGCAATTAAATGTGGATTTTTTTGTGTAACAGCATAAGAATTGCAGACCACAGTTGCAAATACCGTTCATGCTGTCTTACTTTTTATGATAAAGTTTGTTGATTTTTATGGCTGCATCTAAGGGGTTTCACTTTGTTTTCTAGAATATGTGTGTTTTTGTTGTAACAAGTTTCAGTATGCATTCATCCATTATGTGGTAGAATTTGCTACTAGCCCAGATACTGTTTTTGCATCCATGATAAAAAGTTCCTAACTACAAGTGCATAGTGCATCATCCATTTCATTCCTAGACAGCAACATCCTGTCACCTACTCAGCGTGGTTTCAGACCTGCCCACATCACCACTACAGCCCTCCTCTGCTTCACAGACACAGTACACTGTCTCAAAAATGAAGGCCTACATGTGTCTACTCTTTTTTTGGATATGTCCAAAGCATCTGACAGAGTCTTACACCACATCCTGCTAAACAAACTAAACCAATATCACCTATCAAATTCCACTCTTACCTGGTTCCAAAGCTACTTAACAGACAGGTACCAAGCTGTGAAATGGGAAAATTCTCTCTCTCCTCAGCTGCCCATAACTATAGGAGTCCCACAGGGTTCTATCTTAGGACCACTACTATTCACATTCTTCACAAATGGCCTCCATACCTCCACACAGCATGCATCTATCATTCAGTATGCAGATGACATTACCTTAATCTGTGCTGCACAAATCATTCCCACCCTCCTGCAAACAACTCAGCTAGCATTCTCTGACATTGAAAACTACCTTACCAAAGCCCAACTTATCCTCAATCCAAAGAAAACTCAGCTTATGATTATAACCAGTTCTAACAAAAACACTGATAACAGTCAATTCACTATCTGCTCCACAAATGCTACTCCAATCGCTCCAGTGGCACAGGCTAAGCTATTGGGAATAACCATAGACTCCCACCTAAATTTTGATAGTCATCTCAACTTAACTATTAAAAAAGTACATGTCAAACTGGAATCACTCTACCGTATCAAACCATTTCTTACCAACAACACAAGATCAGCCACTGCTCTCTCCCAACTTCTATCCACCCTACTCTATGCATCTCCCATTCTGACTAATCTCAACAAAACTGAACTAAGCAAAATGGAAGCCTGCTATAACAGAAATGTCCGCTTTGCTGTAAATTGCTCATATAGAAATCATCACTGTACTGCTTTGAGACAGCTCCACTGGCCTGAACTGCCCAACCGCCTAACCTACAATCAGCTCTGCCTCTGTCATTCGATCTATTACCTCCCCATTAAGTGTCCTGCCCTCAAAAACTTAGTACATCACTTAGCCAAAAGGCCTCTTAGATCATCAAGCAAACTACTACTAGAAGTCACCAACAGCTACAATAGCTTTGGAGATGCGCTATATAGTAGTTCAGTGGCTAAAAAATTAAACTCTGTCTCCATTAGCATTCAAAACACATCATCCAAAGCCTCCTTTAAAGACCTTATCAGGCAACATCTCAAGCAAAGTTGGCAGTGCCATGATTGCTCCCCAGGCTAGTGAAAGTGGATAAGGTATACATACTAAATCTAGAGTACTTGATAATTGTTTTCAATCTTACTCACAAACACTGGCTAATCTACACTGTATGTACTGTACCTGTGGACTATGTATGTATTCTACCTATGTTCCAAATTTCAGGTGTACACCACAAATCTATTAATTACCTTTATTTTTAAATTAATATGTTTTTGTTTGTTCTCTCCACTGTAACTGTTGATGTGCCGCATACCACTGTAAAAACATGTCTTTTGTAATTTCTGTGTATACTGATCATGGCCAAATAACTAAATGTATCTGTAATTTTTCTTTGTGGAGCTTTTCTCCCCTGGCCTCAGCTGAAAAAGGGCCTTTTCGGCTCAGTCAGACACCCCCTGTTAACAAATGTAAAATAAAAAAATAAAATAAAATAAATTTCAGAAATTCCAAAATATAGACGTATGTATACGTGCTACATTGTAACTTTGCCTGAAATCTTATTTTCACTATGCAGCCTTTACTGTCCCTGGTTTTATTTTAGCTAGCCACTGTAGAAAACGATAGAGTCATTCTTTATACAGTGAAACTGCATCTGTTTTTGTAGATTTATTATACAACTGTTAAATACATTTTAAGCTTTTGTACTTGCTTTCTGCTCATTCTCTGGCACAGACAGAGTAATGCTACCGCTTGTTCTGCAATAGCTGAAAGCAAGCTCTATCAGTGGATACATTTGCTTCATTGTTGAGACGCACACATCTCTATTACTTTATCCTCATCTGCAATATTATGCACTGCCCTGTATTTGTTGTAATGCCATTTGTGCTATTATTATTGTCTCCTTATTTTCTACATCTGTTATACCCCCCTCATACTGCATTTCTCCCTCTCGCTGCTTACCCTGTTATTTTTCTCTGAGCACTCGGATACCCCCTTCTACCCTGCTGCTTGTACCTCTTTTGTACACCTCCATGCCTACATAACCACTTGCCCTTTCCTGTTTTCTCTCTCTAGTTGGTTTTCTTTCACCTTTCTGACTACACTATCTTACCAACAGAACCGTTTCTCTTTTTTTTTTCTAGTTTCCTTTGCCTTATGCTCAGCCCGAATATTTACCTGACTATCCTACACCAACCTCCACACCACCCTCAGCGTTACCGGGCCCCTTGGATATCCTCTGAAGAGTGTGGAACCTAGAAGCACACACCAATTCCTGTTAAATAATTTTTGTGTTTTAGCCTAACTTTTAAGATAAGGCACACGTCGAACCACCACCCCCAGCCTGCCTCCTTGTCGGCTTCCCCTTGCCAGCATTTTATTAGATTAAAGTAGCTTATTGTGCATTTATTTTAAATGTTCAGGTCATCCACTAGATGGCAGCATTGACTGCGAAAACCTAGTTCTCCTACTGATGAAGCTCCCGCAGCTGTTATTCTTCTTATGGAGTGAGCCCTGTTTAAATGCATGTAGTTTTTAGCTGTTTTAGATATATGTTGTTAGTTATAGCTTATTACACCCAACATAGCCTAACAGTCTAACTGCTGCTCTTGCCCTCCACATTAAGACAGTGCCTACACATAATCACGGCTGTTCTCTGTAAAGAAACACAGCACCTTCTACCTACTTTTTCCTGCCCTAACCTCCGTGAATTCTTACCTTTTTCACTCAGTATTGTGTCTCTCCCCCATACCTGCTCATAGACATACCTTTTTTTGATTGTTTTTTCCTTGTGATTCACCCAGTCAGGCTCTCGCCATTCCCTTACCCAACCCCCATTCCCACCCACTCCCACACTCATTAGATTTATACTCTCTACACGCCTCCCATCTCCCAAATAGCCAATCTCTCACACCCCACCAATAGCTCCTCCCCTGCCTACCTCTCCCTTCCCCCAACCTACTTTATTCCCCTCCTATTCTAGTACCTTCTCATTCTCCTAAACAACTTTACTTTTTGTACTATCTTCCTTTCCATCCTGCCTTACACCATCTCTACTTTCTCACCTACTTCTCCTCTTCACTCTCTTCCCAAATATTACAGCTTCACAGCAACACAAACTATCATCTAACAATTGCTTCTAAATGTCACCCCTTACCTTACAATCCTCCTCCTCCTCCTACTATCCCTGTCAACATCATACCATACATCACTACATTTCTAAACACCACCAACTACTTTTTCTCTTATAGCTACCACTCGCTCATTATCCCCACTCATTTTTCATCTGCCCATACCTATTCCCGCTCACTTCCTCTCACCTCTTTAAGATCAAAATTTACCCCAACATATCTCTTTCCACCTCTATAACACACAGACCCCCCCCCCTTTATTTTTACTCTACTCTCCCCATTTCTTGGTTTCCTTGAATCAATACTCTTGGATGGGGACATCCATGCCAACCCAGGACCAACAGCCCCTACCTCTCACAAGCAATCACCCCCTACCACATCCCCTCACACACTACCTCAAATCTCACTCTCCTTCTGCTAAATCTCTATTTTTTCACTGAATATCCAAAGTATTGTTAACAAAATCCCAGCACTGCACGCTTTGATCCATCTATATTCTCCTTATAAATGGATACAATGTCAAATTTTCCCCAGAGGGATCTTTGAATTACTAGGCTCCCATCAGGACAAAAGTCCTCAACAGCAGTTGAATTCTGCAACTAGTTCTATCCCTCTCTATCTGCTAGATCCCTGAAAGGCTTGAACGCCAGAAGGACACCTCCCCTGCTGAAACCTAACTGGAAACTTTCCTACACTGTCCCTCGACTCTGAAAAGATCTGCCAAGGTTCTATCCCCCTCTATCTGCTAAATCCCTTAAAGGCTTGAATGCCAGAAGGACACCTCCCCTGCTGAAACCTAACTGGAAACTTTCCTTCACTGCCCCTCAACTCTGAAAAGATCTGCCAAGGTTCTATCCTCCTCTATCTGCTAGATCCCTGAAAGGCTTGAAAGCCAGAAGGACACCTCCCCTGCTGAAACCTAACTGAAAACGTTCCTGCACTGTCCCTCGACTCTGAAAAGATCTGCCAAGGTTCTATCCCCCTCCATCTGCTAGATCCCTGAAAGGCTTGAATGCCAGAAGGACACCGCCCCTGCTGAAACCTAACTGGAAACTTTCCTGCACTGTCCCTCTACTCTGAAAAGATCTGCCAAGGTTCTATCCCCCTCTATCTGCTAGATCCCTGAAAGGCATGAACGCCAGAAGGACACCTCGCCTGCTGAAACCTAACTGGAAACTTTCCTGCATTGTCCCTCGACTCTGAAAAGATCTGCCAAGGTTCTATCCCCCTCTATCTGCTAGATCCCTGAAAGGCTTGAATGCCAGAAGGACACCTCCCCTGCTGAAACCTAACTGGAAACTTTTCTGCACTGTCCCTTGACTCTGAAAAGATCTGCCAAGATTAATATTGTCTTATCCTGTCTGTATGTACTATATTGATTAGCCATACCTGGTCTACAGCACTACCAGCAATCACTCAAAGCCCCACAATCAACCCTAAAATACTAAACTGGGTTACTCCTATATCTAAGGATTACCTAGTGAACATATCTAAGTTTCTAGGTATATTACTAGTATAAATTAATTCAGACCTACAGAATAAAGTTCCTTTTTACTGTAAGATCTGTAGCTCAGCTGTCTGCCTTAGATTTTAGCACTCAGAAACTGAGCTTAATCATACTAACTAAAGAAAAACAGTTGAGCTCCCTGCATAAAACATATAAAACTAGAAATTACATAGTATAAACCTGAATCAGGGGTTTAGACTCTTGACCTCTGTACAAAAATAGCAGACAATTGGCAGAAGAAAGCTTAATGCGAGAAAAGGCTGCAAAAATTATTACAAACAGTATACTATGTAAAAAATGTATACTGAAGGCAAAATCAAGAGTAAGAAAGTACTTAAAACAAACAAATAAATAAGCCTCATTGTACTTAATGTGTTGATAGTTTCCCACTGCTAGCTGGTTTCTTTGCATTAGCCCCGCTACACTCACCCTCGCTCCACTCGGGCTCGCTCCGTGTCCCACCCTGCCGCCAAATTCCTCCTGCCCCTAGATGTGCTAAATTTAAAGCCACAACTGCCACTCTCTTAATTATAGAACCAATCAGCAATTGTTGACCCACCCTAACCACAACACCCTCCCTATTTCTCTACTCTACCCTCATCTACTACCTTCCCACCCCCATTCTTAAACAGTTGTAAGTTTCAAAACCTCTTCAATGCCTCTGCAAGCCTCAACCCCACCTTTCAATTCAAAGTCCTCCTACTACCTTTTACCCATGCTGATAATTACATATTTTATCACAGCTTATGAACATCTCTCCCTTCCAGGCTCCCACTACCCCAGATCACAGACCAATAATCATGCTCTTAAACATAACTTTAATCAGCAACTACTCCCCCTCCCTTCCAACTCCCATACTACAATAATTCAACAGCTTATTCGAGTCAGTTATGTTAACCCTAGAACTAAACACTACTACAAACTATAATTCAAACTCCAAAAACTAATAATCTATTCTCAAATTAATCTCACAATGGATGGGGACATCCACCCCAACCCAGGACCAACCCCATCAAAAGCATCCAAACCAATATATAATATCCCCTCTAGCCTGCAAAACATACACATCTCCTCTACCTCTCTCCTCATCTGCCACTTAAACATCAGAAGCCTAAATAATAAAATTCACTACCTGTATGCCCTCTTAGCAGTACACTCCCCAGATATACTAGTCTTACAGAAATCTGGCTTAAGCCATCCACCACTGACAATGACGTTACTCCTCCAGGTTACAATATAATACCACTGGACCGCACCTCAAAGAAGGGAGGTGGGATAGCTGTTTTATATAAATCTTCAATTAATGTAACTATTTCCAACTCTCCACAAGTTCCTCAAGCTGATAAAGCTGAAATACTCTTTACAAAACTACAAATTAACCAGCATAAATCTATAAACATCGGCTGTATTTATATTCCACCTGGCAACAACACCAATATCCTTGAAGACATTCTACAGTGGCTGTCCATAAACTCCCCACAAGAAACTATTGTTTTAGGTGACTTTAATATAGACTGGAACTCCTGCTCCTCAGACTTCCCTACTACCCACATAACTCTATATGGTTTCTTCCAAGTCATAACCTCCACCACTAGAACTAGTAAGCCCAATAACAAAGAAAGCATACTAGATTGGATTCTCATTAATAACCCCCCCCCAAATGTATAAGGCAGGCACCCAACCTGAGGAAATAAGTGATCACCTCCTAACATACATACTCAGACAAAAAAATGATATCACTCAAATATCTAGCTTCAGAACTATCAGGAACAATAAGAGCTTCAATCAAACCAAATTCCAATTAGAACTTCAAACACGTAACTGGAATAGACTTAAACTACTCCCACTAGACTAGGCAGTATCACACTAACTCCACATTTCTTACAATCCTTAACAATCATGCACCCACCCGGACCATCAGAGCAAAGAAAAAAGTAGCACCGTGTCTGTCCAAAGAAACTAGACAAAAAATCATGAATAGAAATAAAGCCTGGTCGTCTTGGAAATCCAATAAAAACCCTAAGGATCAACTAGTATATAAACAGCTAAGAAATTATACTAAGAAGTCTATAATGTTAGACAAAAAAGACTGTTACTGTAACCTGCAACATAAACATCAAAATCGACCACAAAAATTTTGGTTCAGCTTAAACAATCTTCTCCATCCAGGTAATAATACTACCCCTACCCCTGTGTCTATCCTCCAAAAACCTCCAGAAAATATTGCCAACACCTTCTTTACAGAAACTATACAATCCCTTGCCAACCAACTAGGCCCCAGCAACCTAGACCCTATTAACCCCATATCCAATACCCACCCATCCTTTAACTTTTAACCTGTACCAACAGCATTTATCCAATCCTTAATCAAGAAACTGAAACCCACCACCCTTTCAGCAGACCTAGTCCCGGCTGAAATCTTTAAAAAGCTGCAAATGCAATAGCGTATCCCATCTCAGTATTAATTAACAGAACCATCTCTGAAGCATATATCCCCTCCATCTGGAAAATTTTCTATGTAATTCCTCTCCATAAAGGGGGTAACTCCATTGATCTATCAAATTACCGGCCCATCACCATTCTGTCCCCTCTATCTAAAATTATGGAAAAATGTATCCACAAGCAACTCCTTAATTACCTCAATTTGCACAATCTCCTAGCTCCCTCCCAGCATGGATTTAGACCCCACCATATACCACCACAGCCCTTCTATCTTTCTCAGACAATAAATCAAATCCGTAATAATAATACGCCCTCCTCTGCTGTCTTTCTTGACCTATCTAAGGTATTTGCTATGGTAAACCACCAGCTACTCATTCAAATACTAAAATCTCTTGCCATAGACAGCCTAGCAATACACTGGTTTCAGTCCTACCTAAGTGGCAGACAACAAGCTGTGCTATGGAAGGACAGCCTTTCTTCCCTACTGCCAGTCACCCTTGGAGTTCTTCAAGGGTCTACACTAGGACCTCTCTTATTTTCCATCTTCATTAATGATCTTCATACAGTCATCCCCAAAGTAATCTGCATTCAATATGCAGATGACTCTACCCTAATCTGTTCTGCCATCTCCCCATTAGACCTGCAGACCTTAACCCAAAATACTTTCAATGTAGTAGAAAACTGGCTCACTGACAGGCATCTTCTATTGAATCCAAATAAAACAAAACTGCTACTCTTCACCCCCATCCGGAAAACTGCACTCCTGTCATTTACCATAACATCTAATAATGGCACAATAATTTCCCCAGAAAGTAATACAAAACTATTAGATGTAATTGTTGACAATAACCTTAAGTTTGACGCTCACATCGACAAAACCATTAAAACAGTCAATAAAAAGCTAGGATCTCTATATAGAATTAAGGTATTTCTAACCACATCTGCTAGGACAGTTATTGCCCGAACACATTTACTTTCAACCCTTCTTTATGCCTCCCCAATCTATACAAACCTAAGTAAATCCGACCTCAATAAACTCAATAGCTGCTACAACACCATAGCCAGATTTGCCAAAGGCTCAGCATATAGAACCCACCACTGTATTAACATACGATCTCTAGGCTGGCTAGAGTTTTCCTCTCAAATCCAGTATAATCAATTAATAATAGCCCACAAAGTCCTCCATCAGCCCAAAAGCACACCCATACTCAAAAATATAATTACCCCTTACAGTAATACTGGCACAAACTGTTAAATCTAAAAACTCAGCAGGTGACTCATTGTTTTGCAATTCTGTTGGAACAATCTGGAATCGGCTCCCTAATGAACTTACAGCAAACCAGACTATTAACCAATTTAAAACATCTCTCAAAAAAGTCCTAAAAAGTCACTGGCTGTGCCCCTGTACCAACCCTGACTAACCAGCTTACCACTCTCTTTCAGACTTAGTCTCATTCTCATATGTATTGTACTACTGAATGACATGCTACCTTTTTCAACTTTGTACCACTAAAAATGTCTAAGTTTGAACAAGAAAGCTACAATGTTAAGTTTAAGTATGTATGTATTCCAAGTATGCATATAGTCCTATAATTCTATACTGGTATCTATATGTGACTGTATAAAACTGCTACTGTTTAACTCTTATGTAACTATCCACATGTGGAGCTTTTCTCCCCGGGCCTCCGCTGAAAATGGACCTGTGTCCAGTCGGACTATCCCGGTTAACAAATGTAAAATAAAATAAAATAAATAAATAAATAAAATATTCTAACTCTCTCAGAAACCTGGTTACGGCCTCACATCCCCAACTCTGAAATCCTTCCTCAGGCTATAACATCCTTCATGCAGACAGAACATGCAAGGGAGGTGGAGGTGTAGCCATCCTCTACTCCGACCAACTCACTCTCTCCCTACTCCCAATTTCCATACCCAGCTTTGCTCCTGCTGAAATCCTAATTGTAAACTGTCACCTCAACCCTAACAAAAAAATTGCCATTGTATCCATTTACATCCCCCAGGTGATAACATCCCTATTTTAGAACACATTCCCTATGAAATGATAACACTTGGTGATGTCAGCATTGATTGGGCTTCACTCTCCTCCTCATCTCCAACTCATAGCCCTAATCTGTTTGGTTTTCACAAACTTATATCCTCCCCTACCAGGACCAACAAACACTCTACTACCATTACTATAATAGACTGAATCCATACTTCTGACCCCAGTCTCTATCATAGCCCTAGCACTCTTCCTAACTCAAGTAGTGACCATTCCCCTACCTGGATGCATAGACATTTCAAACATCCTGCCAAAGAACACCATTACAGAGATTGTCACAATCTAACTCAATTCAATCCTGATAAGTTCAACTTTACTCTGTATCAACTGGACCTTCCTTTATAACATCCCCCTTAATGATGCTGTAACTACTTTCAACACGATATCCTGCATTCATTAAAACACAACTGAATAAACTCAAACCCTATTCTCCCTCTGTTGACAATCTACCCCCTCACTTCCTTAAAATCGCTGCCATATGTATTGCCTGCCCTGTACCTATTCTTATAAATCACTCTATTACTGAGACCCTTTTCCCTGACATATGGAAATCCTTTTTCACTATTCCTCTCCATAAAGGAGGTAACTCCACCGACCCATCCAACTATCGCCCCATTGCAATACTATCCGCACTTTCTAAAATTCTTGAAAAATGCGCCCAGATTCAACTACTTAAACACTTACTGAATGACAATCTAATAAACCCTTCCCAGCATGGATTTAGACCCCACCACAGCACATCTACCAAACTACTCTCATTCACCCAAACTTTAGCAGAAGCCTGTGATAATAGCCATCTATTCTCTTCTCTTTTCCTTGATCTTTCCAAGGCCTTCGATACAGTCTCTCACCCCCAAAATGATATCTAAACTTTCTGATCCACCACCTCAATAAATTGGTTCTCTAGTTACTTATCCAATAGACAACAATCTATACGCTGGCAATCTGTCACCTCCCCATTTCTGCCCATCAACACTGGCATTCCCGAAGGCTTTATCTTGGGTCCCCTCTCGTTCAACATCTTTACTAACAAATTACACTCCACTACTAACCTCTCTACACTCTTACAATATGCCAATTACTCAACCTTTATTACCATTGCCTACAGCATCCCAGAACTCCTTGCTTGTACCCAAGACACCTTCACCTCTATCAAACCCTGGCTCACCGATAATCAACTAATATTAAATCCAAAAAAAAAAACAAAGCTCCTACTTTTCCTTCCCAAAACACTGACACACCATAAACCCTCCTTCTCCATTACCTCAATTGACAATACTATTATCACACCTGAACCCTATACTAAATGACTTGGTGTTACTATTGACAATGAACTAAAATTTGACATGCATATCATCCATTGCATTAAAAAAAACAATCAAAAACTTGGACTCCTGTACCATAATCATAAGCTACTTTCTCCCTCCTCCAAACCCTCTCTCGCCATGTCTCTTCTCTTACCCTGTTTTCTGTATGCAGCACCAGTCCTTACCAACCTGCAATCATCTCTCCTCTCCAAACTAGAACAAACATACCACAAAATTTCTAGGTTTGTCTACAATATACCATATAAAGCGCACCGCTGTCTCGCTCTCAAGTCTTTAATATGGCCTGAATTCCAAAAACAACTTTTTCCATAACTTCAAATTACACACTCTATAACCCCACTTCCTGTCCCTCCATCGCTAACATTGTATCCTCTATAATCCCCGATGTCGGCTTCGCACATCTGACAAACGTCTACTAGACATCTACAAACCAACAAAAAATATAGGAAAGTCCCTATATAAATTCTCTGTTGCTCATTCCTGGAATGTCCTTCCCCTTAATATAAGAAATATTCCCCATAAAGCCCAATTCAAACTCAAGCTCAAAAACTACCTACTAAAAACCTGGCCCTGTCCTTGTCAAACTCCTACCCGATTCCTGATGTTCTCTTCTAATCTCTGCCTCCTTACTCTAACCATATTTCTTAGCTTCTGTCTTTCAAAATGCTTACTACTGTATACCTTCACCATGTTCAGTAAATACCATTGTACATAGAGTTTATTGCTGCTACTTGTATATATTTTTGCATACAGAATATATTGTTGTTTCAGTAATATCATTCTGCAACTAGAACTCAACTGTATTAATAGTGGAGTTTATCTTGCATGTATAATTTCTTGTTATTATATTCTTGTATGTATATCTCTTTGTGTAATTTTTTATAATTTTTTTACCTGTATATAGAGCTTTTCTCCTCGGGTCTCTACTGAAAATGGGCCTCTGGTTCACCTGGACTAACCCGGTTAAGAAATAAATAAATAAAATAAATAAATCTGTTTTAGTCTAAGAATAAATATGATAGTTTCATTGTCTGACAGTTGTTACCAGCCCTGACGCACAACCTTCAACGAAGGTACGCCCATTCACGCATGTCTCCACGCAGAAGACGCTCTAGCTGAGAATCGAACCGGACAGTGTCTTACTGTGAGGCGACAACGCTACCGCAGCATATAAGTTATAATTTCTACTGAGGAATTAAAACACACCTATTACTGACTGCAAGGTGCAGTATATCATTTGACTATAATATGATTCCTCCTTGGATTCCTTACTCTCTATTCTAAGTTATTTTTTTATTAGTGAAGTCTACTGATTTGTGTGGATACTTAGTATCTATGAAGTTGTTTCGCCCGGCAATGTCTGTATAGTTGACATCTTTCTGTCATATTGTTTTGCCATCAGTGTTTATGCCATGCAATTTCCTTATTAATGCCTAGTACTCAGTGGGTGTCAGAGCATTAACTGTTTCACCAGGGAGGATTCCTGTGTCAGTATTCATAACATCTAAACAAAATTAAATGCATTTATTGAGATAAGCTAATGTGGTGAACAGTTATAGAATTATGTATTATAATGCTTTGCCAAAGTCCACTTATACTATGCTTCCTGTCTGGGTGACCAGCTTGTAATGTTTTGCAAAAAATGTACATTTGTCCATGTTGTAGCTTTAATGTCTTTACATATAAAATTTCTAAAATAAATGCTAATTTTACAATAACTCCTTTGGTATGTCTTTCGGTATCACCTTCAAGTATCCTACAGTTATATCATAGGGTAATGCAGCGTGCCAGTTGTTTAATATGAGTTATCCAGTAGCAGGCTCTCCCTGACTTCCTTTCATGAGGGAGACAAAAAAAACTGGTAAGTCTTTATGATGCCTTTTGTCTTGCCCCTACAGCATCTCCATGCTGTTGAAAAACTGGTAGTGAGATGAATGGTTTAGGGAGAAAACAAAGAGCCCTTCTGGAAAAGAAAGATAAGTTTTCACTGGCACAATCATGGTGTAACACTATAATGCTTATATGTATTATATTAAGTTTTGTACATCAGACATCCTCCTGCAAAAATAATAACCACAATACAGAGAGGTTTCTTATTTTCCGCTAGGGACGGCTTGCACCTGTCACCCCAGGGCTTTCGGATATTGGCAAAGGCTCTTGCTACCCCCATAGTGCCTTTTTTAGGCAAGGCTCAAAAGACAAACCCACCTCCATAGGTATCACAAGGGATAAGAAACTAAGAGTAATGCTACTCAGCGCCAGAAGTCTAAACCTCAAGATGCACGCACTCTAAACTCTCCTTAGCATGGAGAACATCGATATCTGTGCAGTAACAGAAACCTGGTTCAAGGCTCCCAAGAGCACCCCAGCACTACCAGGTTATACCTCATACCATGCTTTTCAGCCCCAAAACTTGGACCGAACCACAAAAGGAGGAGGAGTATCAATATTCGTCAAAGATACCCACACCTCCAGGTTGGTGGCACAGCACAAAGCATCAGAGACTATCCACGTGCAACTAACAGTGGGTAAAACTGCCTTCCAGTTTATAGCCTGCTACAGACCACCCTCCCAAACCCAGGAACCCCACTCGGCCTTCCTGAGAACACTGGAAAATATGAAGGTCTCTCCAAACACCATTATATTGGGCGACTTCAACTACCCAAACATAGACTGGGAGCATTACTCTAGCTCCAACACCCTAGCCCAAAGGTTCCTAGAATTTATAAACTCAAATGCTATGGAACAACTTCTTACCACTCCCACAAGAGGGGAAAACATACTGGACCTGATCATCACCAACATGGGGACTCTATGCTCCAGACCAGAAGTGTATCCCTCACTGGTAAGATCAGACCATAAACTAATCTCACTGGATATTCACATCCCGACCCCACCCCTGCCCAGTAAACCACAGTGAAAAACTTCTCTAAAGCAAATTTCACACTCCTCAAAACCGAGGTGGAATCCTTCAAAGACCCCAGGCCTGTGGAAAATACGGCCCAGACCGCAGAATCCTTTATAAATGCATTCTATGAACACCTTCAGGAATGCATGGATCATGCAATCCCAAATAAAACCAAGACCCAGTCCTACAAAGGCAGACGTCCTGTCTGGTGGACCCCAGCCATAAACAAACTATACAATAGAAGGAGGAAGCTACTACATGATAGAACAAAACCCCAAAAAGGGAAGGCATCTCTGATCAGTATTAGCAAAAAACTATGGGCACTCATAAAATCGTCTAAGGCCAGCTTAGAGACAAAAATTGCACAGGACACTAAGGATAATCACAAGGCTTTCTTTAGTTATGTTAGGAACCTGGGTGGGAATTCCCAGATATGCTCAGAATTAGTCCAAAATGACAAAAAATACATTGAACCCACACACATTGCCAACATCCTAGCTGACAGGTTCAGCACAAACTTCTCCTCCCTCTCCCCACCAAAAGGGCAAATATGTATCCCAGCAGAGTGCTGCCCCCCTGACATCTCAGATGCTCAGGTAAGAGCCGCACTCTCCAAAGCAAAAAACATAGCATCAATGGGACCAGACGGTGTCTCGGGCTGCGTCTTACATGAACTCTAAGAAGAGCTAAACCCAAACATAAAACTACTGTTCAATCTCAGCCTTACTACAGGATATGTACCCAAAGAGTGGCGTACAGCAACAGTGGTCCCCCTCCACAAAGGTGGTGCCTCAACGGATCCTGGAAACTATCGCCCCATAAGCCTGACTAGCTTGGTCTGCAAAGCTATGGAAAGGATCATCATGGACCTCATAAAAAAGATATTGGGGATGTACAGACACTGGATCCTACCCAGTTCGGCTTTGTTAAGGGCAGAGCCTGCCTCTTAAACCTGGTCGATTTCTTTGAAACAGCCACCAAGGCCATTGACGAGGGGAATGTGGTCCACACAGCCTAACTGGACCTCGCAAAAGCCTTCGATACAATACCCCACTCGGGCATTATAGATAAGCTCACCAGCTTAAATATAAACCCCTATGTCACTAGATGGGTTGCAAACTGGCTCAAGGACAGAACCCACATGGTTAGAATTGCTGGAGCCATGTCAGACTCCAAACCAGTTACAAGTGGCGTCCCACAAGGCTCAGTCCTGGGACCGCTCTTGTTCGGTATATATTTCTCAGAGGTACAGGCCAACATGGAAGGACTGTGGCTGACCAAGTTCACAGATGACTGCAAACTGGGCGCCATAATCAACTCTCCAGCCGACACAAGCATCCTCCAAAAGGGTCTCATAGAAACAGACAACTGGTGCCAGAGCCATGGCCTCAAGCTAAATACCAAAAAGTGTATAGTGCCCACAAATTACCACATAGGTGGTAATCCATTAAGTACGGAAGAAGTAATTAGGGACCTGGGGACCCAAGTTGATAGCAATCTCTCATTTGACAACCACGTGGCCAAAGTGGTTAGAAAAACATTTTATATAGCCCACCTAATCATGAAGGGATTCACATCTAGATCAGGGGAGGTCATTGTGCCTCTTTACTCATCCCTCATCAGGCCCATAATTGAGTACAATGCCCCTTCTGGGATGTACCTTACCAGACACCTGCAGCAACTGGAAAGACACCAAGAGGATCAAAGGGCTCAAACAGATGCCATATGCTGCCCGGCTAAAGAAACTCCAGCTCTACTCAGTGGCATACCGCCTGCTCAGAGGCGATCTGTGCCTGACATATAAAGTCATGTCCAACCCGGAGTTAATGGATATGCTGCACCTCAGAAAATCCAAATCCCATCGAGCTATGTGCTCGAGAGACTTGAACTTCAGCACTGAAATAAATAGGACATGCTGGAGGGACAGATTCATAACCCAGAGGCTCCCTTCACTCTGGAATAAAATCCCAGTCCAGGTTAGGCAGAGTCCCTCATTGACTCTCTTCAAGAGGAATCTTGATGAGTGGATGGGAGATCGTAGGTTTACCCCGGGTATCACTTCTGTGTCACTGTTAGACAGAAGCACAGTATACTAACCTCGAAAAAGGGCATAGTAAAGTGAATTTAAAATGGGTGGCAAAAGCCAAACACACTCCCTTTTTTAGGCAAGGCTCAAAAGACAAACCCACCTCCATAGGTATCACAAGGGATAAGAAACTAAGAGTAATGCTACTCAACGCCAGAAGTCTAAACCTCAAGATGCATGCACTCTAAACTCTCCTTAGCATGGAGAACATCGATATCTGTGCAGTAACAGAAACCTGGTTCAAGGCTCCCAAGAGCATCCCAGCACTACCAGGTTATACCTCATACCATGCTTTTCAGCCCCAAAACTTGGACCGAACCACAAAAGGAGGAGGAGTATCAATATTCGTCAAAGATACCCACACCTCCAGGTTGGTGGCACAGCACAAAGCATCAGAGACTATCCATGTGCAACTAACAGTGGGTAAAACTGCCTTCCAGTTTATAGCCTGCTACAGACCACCCTCCCAAACCCAGGAACCCCACTCGGCCTTCCTGAGAACACTGGAAAATATGAAGGTCTCTCCAAACACCATTATATTGGGCGACTTCAACTACCCAAACATAGACTGGGAGCATTACTCTAGCTCCAACACCCTAGCCCAAAGGTTCCTAGAATTTATAAACTCAAATGCTATGGAACAACTTCTTACCACTCCCACAAGAGGGGAAAACATACTGGACCTGATCATCACCAACATGGGGACTCTATGCTCCAGACCAGAAGTGTATCCCTCACTGGTAAGATCAGACCATAAACTAATCTCACTGGATATTCACATCCCGACCCCACCCCCTGCCCAGTAAACCACAGTGAAAAACTTCTCTAAAGCAAATTTCACACTCCTCAAAACCGAGGTGGAATCCTTCAAAGCCCCTGGGCCTGTGGAAAATACGGCCCAGACCGCAGAATCCTTTATAAACGCATTCTATGAACACCTTCAGGAATGCATGGATCATGCAATCCCAAATAAAACCAAGACCCAGTCCTACAAAGGCAGACGTCCTGTCTGGTGGACCCCAGCCATAAACAAACTATACAATAGAAGGAGGAAGCTACTACATGATAGAACAAAACCCCAAAAAGGGAAGGCATCTCTGATCAGTATTAGCAAAAAACTATGGGCACTCATAAAATCGTCTAAGGCCAGCTTAGAGAGAAAAACTGCACAGGACACTAAGGATAATCACAAGGCTTTCTTTAGTTATGTTAGGAACCTGGGTGGGAATTCCCAGATATGCTCAGAATTAGTCCAAAATGACAAAAAATACATTGAACCCACACACATTGCCAACATCCTAGCTGACAGGTTCAGCACAAACTTCTCCTCCCTCTCCCCACCAAAGGGCAAATATGTATCCCAGCAGAGTGCTGCCCCTGACATCTCAGATGCTCAGGTAAGAGCCGCCTCTCCAAAGCAAAAACATAGCATCAATGGGACCAGGCGGTGTCCCAGGCTGCATCTTACATGAACTCTAAGAAGAGCTAAACCCAAACATAAAACTACTGTTCAATCTCAGCCTTACTACAGGATATGTACCCAAAGAGTGGCGACAGCAACAGTGGTCCCTCTCCACAAAGGTGGTGCCTCAACGGATCCTGGAAACTATCGCCCCATAAGCCTGACTAGCTTGGTCTGCAAAGCTATGGAAAGGATCATCATGGACCTCATAAAAGATATTGGGGATGTACAGACACTGGATCCTACCCAGTTCGGCTTTGTTAAGGGCAGAGCCTGCCTCTTAAACCTGGTCGATTTCTTTGAAACAGTCACCAAGGCCATTGACAAGGGAATGTGGTCCACACAGCCTAACTGGACCTCAAAAGCCTTCGATACAATACCCCACTCGGGCATTATAGATAAGCTCACCAGCTTAAATATAAACCCTATGTCACTAGATGGGTTGCAAACTGGCTCAAGGACAGAACCCACATGGTTAGAATTGCTGGAGCCATGTCAGACTCCAAACCAGTTACAAGTGGCGTCCCACAAGGCTCAGTCCTGGGACCGCTCTTGTTCGGTATATATTTCTCAGAGGTACAGGCCAACATGGAAGGACTGTGGCTGACCAAGTTCACAGATGACTGCAAACTGGGCGCCATAATCGACTCTCCAGCCGACACAAGCATCCTCCCAAAGGGTCTCATAGAAACAGACAACTGGTGCCAGAGCCATGGCCTCAAGCTAAATACCAAAAGTGTATAGTGTGCCTACAAATTACCACATAGGTGGTAATCCATTAGACTGGAAGAAGTAATTAGGGACCTGGGGACCCAAGTTGATAGCAATCTCTCATTTGACAACCACGTGGCCAAAGTGGTTAGAAAAACATTTTATATAGCCCACCTAATCATGAAGGGATTCACATCTAGATCAGGGGAGGTCATCGTGCCTCTTTACTCATCCCTCATCAGGCCCATAATTGAGTACAATGCCCCTTCTGGGATGTACCTTACCAGACACCTGCAGCAACTGGAAAGACACCAAGAGGATCAAAGGGCTCAAACAGATGCCATATGCTGCCCGGCTAAAGAAACTCCAGCTCTACTCAGTGGCATACCGCCTGCTCAGAGGCGATCTGTGCCTGACATATAAAGTCATGTCCAACCCGGAGTTAATGGATATGCTGCACCTCAGAAAATCCAAATCCCATCGAGCTATGTGCTCGAGAGACTTGAACTTCAGCACTGAAATAAATAGGACATGCTGGAGGGACAGATTCATAACCCAGAGGCTCCCTTCACTCTGGAATAAAATCCCAGTCCAGGTTAGGCAGAGTCCCTCATTGACTCTCTTCAAGAGGAATCTTGATGAGTGGATGGGAGATCGTAGGTTTACCCCAGGTATCACTTCTGTGTCACTGTTAGACAGAAGCACAGTATACTAACCTCGAAAAAGGGCATAGTAAAGTGAATTTAAAATGGGTGGCAAAAGCCAAACACACTCTGGCTAGGCTTATAAATGCCCTAGGGCAGATAGCCTAGTATGAACCTATGAACCTATGAGTCTGCTGGATCAGTGGAATTTAATGTCAGTTCTTCAAATTTGAACTTTTTGTCCCACAGTGGTGAAAGGATGTGATATTTAAACCTGTAGAGTAACACACCTGGGAATAGGTATTAAGACAGTATGGTATTTTGGGATATGCATAAATAATGGCAAACATGCAGATATGGCAGCCAAATAAATCCTCCCTTAAGATTAAGCCAAGCCTGTCTTGTATCAGTGATGTAAATAGTTTAGCCATTCAGGTAACAGAAAAAAGTTATGAACAGTAAAATTTGTAGGTAGGCAATGGTGAACCAAGAATAAGAATAACTTATGTTACTTAGATTTTTCTTCTTTTCATTTATATGTGAATTTAAAGTTGACGTTTTCTGTAAAATAGTTTGCAAATATGGATGTTTGTAGTTGTTAATTTTTGGGTTCCATATACAGAACATTCCTTACATTAGTAAAGAATATAATTAAACCTGAAAACTTTTAGTATGGGAACATTATCATCTGTGAACTTGCATTAGTCGTACCTGTAAGGTTGGTAAAGAAAACATACATTTTTTTAAGAAGTGGGATACGTTTTGTGACTTGAAATGTAAATGGGTTAACCAGCCTCATTAAAATGAATAGAGTGTTTGAGTGTTAAAGGAAAGTTCAGCACTGGAGTGTCACCAAAAAGAGAAACATTTAGAGGAACAAGCACATAATGCTGTGGTAAAGGGCTATTGGTCCTGGGAATCAGCATCAGCTAGATTTCACAGAACAAGGTGCAGATAGGTGATGCTACTGATTTCTAAACAATCCCTTCTGACATTAAAAGATATACTGGTGAATGTACAGAGATATTATGTGAAGTAAGGCACTACAACGTAAATTCTATTACCATATACAGTGTTGATTTATACAAGGGTACCGTGTAGACTTATAGCGATGATGATACAAATGACAGATTTTCAAGAAAGAACAGTAATGTACCTGGCAGTCTAGAATGTTATCTTAAGTACCGTAAAAAGGAGGCAGTGGATAGCAGGTGTGGTGCTTAAATCTGCTCTACTGCCCATGGATCATAGGTACTGCAACTATAGGGCAAGGGGGGCAGAAGCCCCCCTCAACTTTCAACAGCTGCCCAATGTGCTGGAGTAACGAATCACCTGTATTGGCATTTCCAATGAAACCGCAAGCTTAGGCAGCTGGAAAAATGACAATTTGAGTACTAAATCAACTTTTTCTGGCTTCCTGAGCTTGCAGTTACCATGGAAATGTCTATGTGTGTGTTTCTAAGCATTCCAATCAATGTCTTTCATCCAGAGTTTTGGATAAAGCCAAAAATAACAGAAGAAGGAAGGCTCAAAACTAGGGATGATTTTTAACTATTACGTATTCATTTAAAATTTTAACAGAACAGGTTTCACATCAACCTGCATTTTCTGAACAACTTACAGCAAGAGGTTCTCCTGTTCAACTCTCGGCTGGAGCGCCTTCTGTGTGGAGTCTGCATGTCCTCCCCACAGCCGAGTGGCATTTGAAAGACATGCGTGAATGGGCATGCCTTCATTGAAGGAGTCTGCTGGATCAGTGGAATTTAATGTCAGTTCTTCAAATTTGAACTTTTTGTCCCACAGTGGTGAAAGGATGTGATATTTAAACCTGTAGAGTAACACACCTGGGAATAGGTATTAAGACGTTTGTATGATGCCAGCATGGGGAATGGTGCTGAAGATGTTCGCTAGGTCAAGATACCCTGTCATAATCATCTACAGCTTCTGTAACTCTTCTGAAGAAGTTTACCAGGTTAACTAGACAGGATCTACCCCTCACAAAGCAAAACTGTTGGTGGTCAAGTCACACAGGAGACTAGATATCACAGTTTTTGAGGATGGTTATGATATACCCCATGATTTTGCAGATGAGGCTTTCTAAGGTTGATAGGACTTCAACTGCCCAGGTCAGCTGAAAGGCCCCCCTTATCAAGGGGCATCACCACTTCAGCAAACTACTCAGAGACAAAGCCAGTGGCTAAAGTTAAGTTACACAGGTTGAGTAGTGCCTACAAGGGCATATTTAGCACTATTATGCAACCAGCTATATGACATGTAGTAGTAAACAGACACATTCAAAAGATTTGTTGTATACCAGAAATAAGACAAAACCAAGCATCTTGGATACTTTTTTCTTATCCAGGTGTTACAGCGCTATGAAATGTTTTATGGAGAGTAACAAAACTTTTGATAGGCTGTGTGATGTACTTAAATGGGGCAGTCCTTGACAGTACTGAATATTTTGACTCTGGTATCTGATGAAATGAAACCCTTGTAAAAGACTCCAGTGGCCCCATTCTGTCCACTGTTCACAGTGTGCCCCCTACTTTCCCTTCATCCTGGCCTTGCCACACCACCTGGATTACTTATTTTTTCTTGTTTTCTCACACTTTGTTGTACACCTCAGATTTTTCCTGAATTGTTTTGATATATTCTGACTGTCTGATTACACAATAATAATTAGGAGGAAATAATCAAATTAAGTCAGAGGCCTCATCCCCCCTCCCCCACACACACACCTAAGCCATTGGGTTATAGATGCTCTGATATGATTTTTTTTTCACACATTTTGAGACAAAGATGGCCTGAACAAAAGTTGTGGTTAAAGAAAGAAATTCATTCTTGTTCTTCGTTTTATTCCTGCATCCTTGCCACTCCCTAAATAGCCAAGGCTGCAGTGTAATAACTGTGGATAAAATAACAGATTTAAAATGATAGTCTGGAGGCTGCTGCTTGGGCCTTAGAAGCCATGTGATTCTAAATGCTGTGAGGTACATTTTATAGCTCCCCCCAGCCTTTTGTTACAATTATGGCATGGAAAAATCATAACTAAACTAAAGAAATTCAGTGTTAGTTTTCTTTAAAGGAAGAAATGAGTTGTGCCCAAAAAGTTGACAAAAGAGTAGTTCCCAATAAACTGAGAAGAAAAGATACATGAATCATATCTTGCAATAGTGTCTACCTCCCTGTCAAAAAAGACACAAAAAGAAAAGATAGTCACCTTTTGTGTCTCCCTCTGATGTTAGATCGGGTTGAAAGTGAATGAATAAATGATCTCAGTCATATATTTCAAGTTGCTGCTGTCATACATCATACTACATGGCTCTTACCCCCACTCCTAAAAGACAGTTACCATCTATGTATCCATCTGACAAACAGAATATAGTGACATATTTAAACTTATTGATCACAGCTGCATATTCACAATATGCCACCTTACCCCAACCTCCCAGAGTTAGTCACCTAAATACACACTTAAATATAACAGTCATTTTTTCCAGCCAGTTGATCCTAGACAGTACACTGCCCCTATGCACTCTTTCACACACCCCATGATTTTGTGAAAATTTAAAGAAATTATGACCACGTTGTCACAGCCCTACAAATGCCAGAGTGATGTTTTGTGCATCTGATGTTTAATTGTGAGGAAAAGTCAAGAAATAATGGCCACACTTTCCCCACTACCAAACAAGTTATAGTGACTGTCTGTACACACCTCTGAGGCTTGACTGTGAGGAGAATTTAAGAAATAATAATCCCATTGTTCCCAGCACCCAACAACTACAAACATAAGCTATAGCAACAGTCTTTGCACACCTCTGACCACTGCCAGTAGTACAATAGGTGAGTCATGGCAGAACCCTCAATAATTCTGTGCCGGACTCCACTTCTCCAACCTGAGTTGTGGATGCTACCAGGGTCTAGATGTTCTCTGATGAATATGTCTTATTTTTGAAAGATAATGAGTTGTAGTGTATGGATCACTGCGATTATGCTCTGAATATGGGGAAAAGCATGCTTGTTAAGCACCATTCTGACACTGGAAAGGTTCTTAACAAGCTTTCATTAAGTACATCTTGCTATTGTTAAGCTCTAGTCATACACTACAGCATTAACAGCAATTTGTGGTCACCACAACAGATCAGTGGGAAGCTGTTAAACACTTCATTCAGACTTTTTTCTAAAGCTCTAATGAAGTGTTTAACAGTCTAAATGATGTATTCAACATCTTTCCACCACTCTTCTATGGTGGTTGCTCTCTTTGTGGCAACAGTAAGTGTACTACAGAAGTTTTTCTCTAACTGGATCACATACCATGCAGGTGGAACATTAGCTTCATTTGTATTTTTCTTTATTGTGGTCTCATTTTTTATATCACAAAAACATGGCATTTTAATAGGGGTGTGTAAACATTTTATATCTACTGTATGTACACACACACACACACGTATGTGTGTGTGTGTGTGTATATATATATATATATATATATATATATATATATATATATATATATATATGGTTTCACTTCATAATCTCGAAATGCTAAAATACCGAATGTCAGCATTCCGAGACCATGAAACCAAAAATTTAGAATGCCGAAAGTGCATAAGAGAGAATCTGAATATCTCGAATCCGCACTTATGCATTTCCAGTATGCTGCATGTAGTGTTATGGTGCCTGAAATTGCAAGTGAGTGAGTGTTTGTGTGTGTTTTTATACGTTGCATGTGTGGGTAAGGGTAGGGAGGTGTAAGTATGAGTGTGAGTGTTGGATTAGTTGGTGTTTGTGTATGTGTGATGTGTATTTGTGTCTGAGTGAGTGAAGAATGCCGTGGTATGAAGTTTTTTTTAAGTTATGTGCGATCTCGGAGTTGGTATATATAAGTAGGGGTGTGTGGGGGGGCTTATAATGTAGTGCAGGGTTGTGTGGTTTGTGTGCTGTGGGTGGAATGGTGTGTGTGTGTTATGTGGTGCATGGTGTATGTATGCTCGTGATTGTGTGATTCGTGATTGTGGGTTTCGGTATTGTGAATGGTTCGGCTTCATGGTCTTGGAATGCTAAATTCAGTATATGTATATATATATATATATATATATATATATATATATATATATATATATATATATATATGGGTTATGTGCAGGTATATGATTAAAGTTTAGATCAACCTCTGTTTTTTGACCAAACAGATGATCGACAGTTGTGAGCGATCGCACAATTCCTGGTGTTGGGGAATATGTTCTTTTATCTGCGGATTGTGTGATCTCAGACTTGGAATAAATAATTATCATAGTGTACAGAGGGCCACTATGGCAAAACACTATTTAAAAACTTGCATGGTCCCAGGAATAAACTCAGAGCATGCACGGAAGTGTGTTGGCATTATTTGTCAACGTTAACATGTTGACATTGGCAACACAGACATTTTATTGACTCAAAACTATACCCATATATTTTTTTTTACATTCATAGAAAATGGTAACAAGTTCAAAACATTTTCCTGTCATTGAAAAACACATATTTCTCATAAAGTTATATATTTCCAGTTTATCTATAATGTAGATTTCAGAAAAGTAAGTGCAGACATAAAAAAAGAGGATGGGACTAAATTTATTATAAATCTACTGAAATGTTCCATCAATATCATCAACAGTCATATCAGTCTCAGGATGATTGCGGCAAAGCTAAAAGAGAGATTTTAGATTATTTATAAGGTATATATCTGTAGAAAATTGCTACTCAAGAAGTGCTAGCAATGATGAATCTGTAAGCAAAGAAGCATTAGAGACTGTTTTATACAGGTAGATAACAGACAAAACAGATAGTGGTGGTACACTGTCAGAGATTCAGAATACTCATGAGTAGAAATAATATCCTTGAATGATTAAGATTTTTAACAAGGTTTGGGAGACTGGAGATATTCTTCTACTCACTCCACTTGAAAAGAAGCACAACAGTGACTGTTAAATAAAAAGTACAAAGTTGTTAAATGTGATTTATTTTCTAGTAAACCTATTTAAATAATAAATCATGAGTACAAATTGTTTATATAAGGACACCAGTGGCGGCTCGTGGCATCGGACTGCAGGACTGCAGCCCTCCCAGCTGTGTAAAGAAAAAGAAAAGCACAACACTTAAACAAAAATATTTTTTTAATTATAAAAATTAGCTAACTTGCATAAAAAAAACGAGTCCGACTGACTCGCAGTCTCGGAACTCGAACTGCGCATGCGCGTTACTCGGCGAGTTCCGTGCTTTATTTATTTATTTATTTATTTTCCTCATCTGGTTGCTGCCTGGACTGTTTCTGACTGCTTTAAAGGCAGTCCAGAGTATAGGGAGTTCTGCATCAGTACGTGATACCCAGAAGTCTGTGCAGTAACCACACAGTAAAGTGGAAGGGAGGCGGACTGCCACGTACGCAGGCACGTACGTGACGTGAATGGCAGAGTGACTACTGATTGGTTCTCACTCTCTTTCTGAAAAAGACAGTGAGAAACAATCAGTATTAACAGCCAGTGCAGGATAGGGTAGGTGCATTTTTGAATAGGAGAACACTAATGTTATTAGTACTCTCTCTCTCTTCTTCTTGCAGTGTAGACTTTGCTTGTTTGCTACCGTACGCGGGTGCTAGTGCCAAGTGAAGTGCTATATTTGCTTGCTTGCTCAATTTAATTGACAGATAATATAATATTTGATTCCTGACTTTCTTAGTTTCTTTAGTTTGGGTGCTTCACTGCTTCTGCTTCTGCTTACTATACTGGTGGGGTTAGTTACTACTGTGCTTGCTACGGGGAAATGAAGATTTCTGGAATGCTGGATTGATTGGATTCCCAAGTCTGTCAGCCAGCTAAAAAAAGCCTTTTGGTGTTTGTGATGGTCAGAAACAAAACGCGGACAGTGACAGTCAAAACGAACCAAACACTCTTCATCATTTATTTTTTGAGGTAAGGTAAGTCAGTGTTTTATATTTTTATATATTATATTACCTAATCTGACTGCCATGCCATGCCAGCCAGCCAGCCCTCTAGTTTCTGATTTGCTGATTTGCAGTGTACTGTAACTGTAACTGTACTGTACCCTTTCCCATGGCTGCACTTATGGGAGGAGAGAGAAATTGTCTGTGAGTTTTTGGATCCAGAGACAGTTGATTTTGGATGTGAGTTTTTTTCATATGGAAGTTAAGGGGCTGATCAAGCCAAACGCCTATGTATTTAAGAAAGTGGTTGTCTCAATAAGGTTGTTGGGTAACTTGGGTTGGTCTGTGATGTGGAGGGGGTTGGGCATTTAGTTAGTGTTTTGTTCGCACCAAAGACCATGGATATTTTTAGCATTGAATTTTGGTTGTGTTGAGCCCATTTGTTTTTGTCTAAGATTTCTGTTTGGAGTTGAGTTTGTATTTCTTGGTATGATCATTGATCATGGACTGGATCTAAATATTTCCATGTTGTCAGCATACTGAAGAAGTTAAAGATGGACTAGGTTGAAAGGTAGTTTATTGAAGAAGGGTATAGATGCCAGGATTTTAAACTGGTTGTGTGGGGGTAGACAGACAGAAAAGAGACAATTTTTTTGGAATGCTCTGTTAGTGAGGAAGGTGTTGAGCCAGTGAATGCTTTTATGTGCTGATACTAATGTGTATTAGGTGGTTATGGAGACTAGAGTGACCATATGTGTCAAAAGCCAAGGCTAATTCAATTAATACAGTGTTACTTCTATGCATGTTGGTTAAGAAGTTGTCAATCAGGGTCCAGAGTGAAGTGATTGCACGCCTCCCTGATGAAAATGCATGCTGTTTGTGGGAGGTAGGTAGTGAGTTAGTTACAGGCAAGCTTTTTTAGCATTGATTTTGCCTATATGGAGAAAGGTCTGAACTGACTGGTGCTGTTGGTTTTGGTTCCTTTGGGACTGACATAAAAAAAGTACAGATCTCCAAATTGTGGGTGTGGTGTCTGTTGTGAGATAGAGGTTACAGATATGGGCTAGAGGCCTAACTATTTTGGCTCTGCAGTGGTATATGAGTCATGGGCAGAGGTTGTTGGTCTCAGTGCATGAGTCAATTGGAATTTGTTCTAATAAGAGAAAGATTTGGTATTAAATTCAGGGTAAGATATCTGCTTCATCCATAATGGATCTCTTTGTTAGTGAAAAGATTTTTTTCATTTGAAGGACAGTATACATATTTTGCATTTCATTTAAGGATAGAAAGTATCAATCCTGCAAATTGCAGTTTTTGGGTCAGAATGGACGAGTCCTGCAGTGTGCCACTGTGTAATTACCGTACCTATTCTGTTTTGTTGTTTTCGTACATTTAGATGTATTTATTTTATTTAATTTTTTTGTACATACTGCGGTGGTGGTGCTGCGGTAGCGTTGTCACCTCACAGTTAGACGTTGCCCGTTCGATTCTTAGTTAGAGCATCTTCTGTGTGGCGACATGCGTGAATGGGCATTCCTTCGTTGAAGGTTGTGCGTTAGGCCCGGCAAGCCAGCACGTCAAAATCTACTGCCAATCATTAGCGGACCAGAGTTTGGCTGTGGCGACCCCTAACCGGGAAAAGCCGAAAGAAACAAGAAACAAAACCGGGTTATTCTGTCTGGGTTCTTAGAAGCCCTTTTTCAGCAGAGACCCGACGAGAAAAGCTCCCCAAAAAATGTTTAAGTAAACAAATAGTAAGAACAAAGATAATAAACAAAGATCACATTTTAAGTATACATACTTCTGAAGTAATTACATAACATGCAATAAAGGAATATATAGAATGGATAGAAATACAATATATATATATATATATATATATATATATATATATATATATATATAAATTTCCACATAGTATGGCAAGAAACTAAGCAGAAATATGGTAAGACTAATGTCAATACATTGCTGGAGACTGAGATGTAGGATTATTTTCTACTGAACGTTCAAGAGCCCTCGGCACATATGCCAAGACCTTGTGAGGCATTGTGTGTAAAGAGTCCTATCCATAAGCATACAGGATCTGCATAACATAACCGCATACACCACAGCAAATTTTACATATTTATTCTCATTAATCCAATTTGTCCCATTTGGCACTGTTTATTTGCAGGAGTGAGCCAATATTGCATTCATGATTTGAGGAAACTTAGCCAAAACACCAGAGTAGTTCCTTTACACTTTGAAAAGTGCTATCAGATATTGCCTGTTTAACTGTGATGTCAGTTGCTCTTGTAAGTTTTTTTTTTCTCTAGTTTGGGTGTATGTTAAATAGGATCATAGGAGGTTACTAGGCTAATGCCCCTGGGGCCTTTACAAGTCTAGCCAAGAGTTTATCCCCAAAAAGAAACCTCAGTCAGTACTTGTCGCCACTGTCAATGAGGGATACTGGTGGAAGTTGGAAATCAAAATGTACATTAAGTGACATAAGGGAAATCATTAAAGACTGAAGTTAGAAAGTAATGACAGACATTGGAGTTTCAGACTTCATATGCCCTTCAGAAAATTCATGCTAATGCAAAACCTGTTATTCTATCAACTTTCTAAGTTTGTAAGAGCAATATTTAAAAATTGCCCCTATTTTTTAGTCCTTCTTTGTCCCACTTTTATGCATGGTTTTGTCCAGATTTCTTGCTCAGAGGTTGAGAGGCATGCTGCAAGATGTATATTGTTGAATGAATCTGACATAGGCTAAAATCTGCACATCGTAAGTAACCTTAAATAAATGCGCACAAGACTGAGAGATGTTTTATGCCGGCTAATGCAAGTTGAAATACACAGAAGGTATAACTGGGCTAGGTATACATACAAACATACAGAATGAAACTCTGTGTACTGTAGACTGCAGTGTGAAAGCATATGTGTGCATTGTATGCATGGCAATGTGGATTTTATTTTATTCCTTTTACCTTAGCACTGCAGAGATGTTTGTTATCTTAGTATACCATATGTATGTTATGTATACAGATCTTTGTTAGATGGATCCTTTCTCCCCAGGCCTCACTGAAAAGGGGTTTTATTGCTCAGTCAGATTTTCCCAGTAATCAAATGCAATACATTTCCATATAGCAGCTACACAACTTACTCATGTATTGGAGAGGAATACAAATGCTAAAAGGACCAAGGACAGGGTACATGGCAGAGCTAGGCTGGAATCTTAACTGCCCAATAGAAAGGAAGGGCAAACTGCAATGAGTAGCTGACCGTGCTATACTATACTGTAAGTAGGCAATATAAGGCAGAGAATAGTTGGAGTTTTTTTGAGTCTGTCCATATATAGGACAAGTGTTTAAGGCCTAGGATCCTCTTTGTGAAGCTCTCTAGTTGTTTTATGTACCCTGTCTTCTGCCTACTCCTTTTGCACTGCCTTCTCAGTTCTGCAAGAAACAGCTTCTTCATCAAGGATAATTGTAAACTGTTTTATTGATGCTTAACCCTATCTGTACTGGTTAGCACTGAATATTAAGCTAGTCCCAGTAATTCTGGCATAACAAGGAATATGTGTCCATTTTAGATGATGTTGGGCCAATTAAGTGATATCATCTTGAAAGTCAGTCATCCACAGTATTTGTATGCCAGTGAGGCAAGATGATTAGGTTGGTTTGGACATGTGCTGAGGAAGGGATACTGGGTATATTGGGAAAAGTATGATAAGGATGAAGCTGCCAGCCTGGTAAGAGAAAAAGAGGAAGGCCTAAAATAAGGTTTATGGATGTGGTGAGAGAGGACATGCAGGTGGTTGGTGTGACAGAGCAAGATGCAGAGGACAGGAAGAAATTGGAAACTTATCCGCCGTGGCAACCCCTAATGGGAACAGCTGAAAGAAAAGACTACAAGCACTTATTTGGAATCAGGTGGGGTCACGTGAATAGTGTTTGCTTGGGAAACGTTAAAACATTCCCTTTTGAGCCTCCATGAAAAAGGTGGGGGGGGATCCAGTATGACCTGATGTGTTCCAGACCAGACCACAACTTCTCAACAGGTGCAGAAACCAAGTACGAAGTACTGTTTGCAGCATACTGCACAGGTAAGTCTTCAACCTGTATATACATGTGCCAATGTGTGCTGTGTAGAGTATTTAGCATGTGCCATAGTGACTTGAGCATTTATTTCATGTAAATTAGTAAGCATGTCCAGCATTGATCCCACTGCACCATAGCTCCACCCCCTTTAGTTGGCTACACCCCTTCCCATTGGCCCCATCCATTCAGCTGTCTCCTGCAGCCCTCTTTGATTTGAAGTCACCAGCAGCCACTGAAGGACAATGGTATGAAATGTGTTGCATTTGATTAAAAATGTACCTTAGCTCAACTGGTTAAGCAATATGGCAAAGTGACTGTTCTCCATTGTGTGGGTTCAAATCCCAGTGTAGCCTGTTTTTGTATAACAAAAACACAAAAAAACAAACTGCAGAACCAAAAAGCAGCACTGCAACTAGAAGAGACACAGCTTTAATGAACAAAGTTGAGTGCTTTCTTCCATCAATGCAGAGACTTCCTCAGAACAAAATACATAAATCAACCCAGCCCTTAAATAACACATCCAACTAGCCAAATATACATTTATACAATTCAATTAAATAATTAACAAGCAATGCAATTACTTATAAAAATGACAATATGCTCTAACTAAAACAAAATTTTATCCTAAATGTTTTAAAATTTTAAAACACTTGAAATATTAATAGATTCATTAATGCCGGGTACTGAGTTGCATTTAAACGCAACTGCCATTTTAATTCACTAATATCCAGGTGTTTATCCAAACATTTCCCCTGTGAATCTTTTATTAAATCTTGTATCACTAAAAACTTAAAACTGTGGTCATTATATTCATTTATATGCCTACTCAAAGCATTAGTCATTTTGATATTTTTAATGTCCAATAAATGTTCATTAATTCTGTTCTTAAAATACCTGCTTGTTTTACCTATATAAAATATATGACATTTTTGGTACTTAGCCATTTAAACCACATTTGAACTACAATTAAAATGACCTTTAATAAAAATATCTCTACCATTCAAAGTAAAATTTTCACCAGTTTCCAAAATGTATGGACAATAATTACACATCCTACACTTAAAGTTACCCTTTGGTCTATTATTATACACATTATTCACAATACCACTTGTTTCCAAATTATTTTTGAATGACCTGTCTTTTCTGAATACCACTTTGGGTATCTTCCCCACCTTTTGCCCCACATTCTGGTCATAACACAATATTTCCCAGTTGTTTTTAATTATTTCAGAAATTGTATTGGCATCCAGATTAAATGTGGTAATAAAACTCAGTCCAAAATTCTTTACAACACCTTTTCTACTGATACGGTATATTTCACTTGTGTTAAGTCCACTTCCTAAAATGGGCTTATATATACCCTCCATACACTTACTTATAATTCTTCACTTATTTTCTTCAGAAAATCAGCCAGATATCCCCTTTTATTAAAAAGTTGTAAAATAAGTTCAACCTCTTTAAAAAATTTGCTATCAGAACTCACCATCCTGGCAGCCCGGACCAATTGCCCCTTCACAATCGACTTTTTTTGATGGTATGGTTACCAGCTGGTGAATTCCAAATACAAATTTGAAAACATAGGTTTTCTATAAATCGTTGAAACCAATTCCTTATTTTCAAAATCTATCCTCAGGTCCACATCTAAGTAGGGAATTCCTTCCTTACTATACACATATGTAAATTTCAAAAATTCCACGGAATTATTAATGTATAATAAAAATTCTTCCAATTCTATCTCAGTAGCATTCCACACCACAAACAGGTCGTCCAAAAATCTAGTGTAATGTGAAATCTTAGACCAATAAACACTTTTCACAAGGAATTGTTGTTCCCAGTAGGACATGACATAGTTGGCAAATATGGGGGCACAAACTGCCCCCATTGCCACCCCAACTGACTGTAATATTGTCCTTCAAGGTATATATAATTGTTTTTTAATACTATTTCCATTAAGGCTATTTATTTATTAATTTGATCTTGATCATAAATACCTGTTTTTAATAACTAAAATTCTAGCCATACCAAACCCTCATCATGCGGTATAACTGAAAAAAGATTACAAACGTCTATCGTAACTAACAATATAGCATTAATAAGCTCTATTTCTCCCAGTTTCTCCAAAAATTGCCACGAGTCCTTAGTTATGTAGAAAAATGCCTTCAAACCCTTTTGTAACTTAACATCCAAATATTTAGTAATGAAGCTGGTCTTTGAATGCTTACTATCCACTATGGGCCGAATTTTTGGACCCCTTAGTCCTTTGTGGATCTTTGGTATTCCAAATATGTTAGGTATCATGGGGTGTTCATTTTTTAAAATAACTAAATTCATCTTCATTAATCTGTCCCTGATATAACATCTTCTAAAGCAAAATCTATCTTTCTATATGTTATATGAATTTCATTCAATGAACTTTCATTATATGTACCATCCATCAAAAGGATGTTCATGCAATTTAAATAGTCTCCCCTATCCATTATTACCACCCCATTACCCTTATCTGGCTTCATTACTCAAATATTTTTGTCACTGGCAATTTCCATTAACAACTGTTCCTCCCTTTTAGTTAAGTTAGATTCATAATCTTTACTATTTTGTTTGTACACTTCCCTTATATCTTTTTCACAAACTTTTTCATACACCCTTATTAAATTATTTAAGGGGGGATTAAATGTACTTGGTTTATTAAGAACAGACCCATACCTTACAAATGTGCCTTCACTACTGTTAAACCACACCTTTAAGTTTAATTTACATGTGAAACACTTTAAATTAATTAGAGCATTGGCTACTTTCCCTCTTCTACTTGGTACAAATGTAAGACCTTTAGCTAACAAGTTAGCATGTTAAATACCTACAATTTTGGTATAATAATTATAAACTTTAAAATCCTCAGCCGTATTACAAATCACTTGTGGCTCAAAACCATTTTCAGTATTGCCACCATTTTCAAAACATTGCATTAATGTATCAAGATTACAATACTCCACTTAATCCATCACTTAAAAATACACAAGCTTTATTATCTTTATTTTCTTCATACCCAAATACTGAATCATCGTTAACACTATATGTATCATTACTAATAGCAATACCATGCCCAACATTGTCTATACAGTCAATATTGAATGTTCCATTTGCAGAGTAAAGTCCAGCAATAATGTCATTAGGTTGAATTTCATGCAGTTCACTTACTTCATTAATAATGGCCAAGGCCATATCCATTAACTTATCTGCCGCTACTTCTGATTCCTCACATTCTTCGGCCTTGCTCCTTGCACAACATAATCCCTGTAAGTCTACCCAAAAAAATGGGGTTGCTGTCCTTTTCCTCGCAACCTTTCAGAATGCCTTACACTATCATCCATGTTGGCTGATTGCTGCGGATATGCATGTTGCTCTTGATGAAACCTTGTCTCTGATGTCACTTCTTCTTCAACACCCCACTCACCATTGGTTCCCTCTACACCATTGTCATGATGATCTGGGGAAAGTGGATATACTTTCCCTTTTGAATACTAGTTCGTATCTCTTAATTTTATTTAGTTTACGCACAAATATTCTCCACATTTGTAAAAACATTAGTGCAACTGATTTGATAACGTTCAAACACCATATAATTTGGATGAATTTACTCTTGTCATTCAAATCCTTAGACAAAGTATCTAGCACTTGGGTATTGACCATAAACTTCATAAGCTCTATACCCATATGGTCAAATAATGTATGTAAGTCATTTAAAAAGTCTGAATTACCTTCTGCTCCATTAGGATATTTCCACATTCGTAAACCTCATGGAATCTGTTCCAGCTCAATATTCCTCTCCAAATACACATTTTCCATTTGCAATTTTTTGTAAGTCAACAAATCCTTTTCAAAAAATTTCAGCCTTTCAGCAAAAGTCAAGGACTGTTGTTGATCCGAGCTATTACATCCTTTTTACATTCGAAAATCAAAGGTATTGTTCTTCCACCCTACTGCTTCCACATTGCTGATGGCTTTTTCTTTGTGGCCCATATTGTTAGGTTCATGCAAGAACTTTTCTCATACTACCTGAATCATCTGCTCAGGTTGCGAACGCTGTATTGGCTGGGTTAAAGGGTAGCCCAAATTACCAAAAATGTTACCAGTCCTATTTTGTTTATCCATAAGAGTCTGGATTTGTCTGGTATGTACAGCCAGTTGCTAATTAATTTGTTGTAATAATTCCACAATGTCTCCATTAGTAGCCGACCCCTCCATGATGCTGTGCCACATGTCGTACAATAAAAACACCACAAAACCAAACTGCAGAACCAAAAAGCAGCACTGCAACTAGAAGAGACACAGCTTTAATGAACAAAGTTAAGCGCTTTCTTCCCTTAATACAGCTGCCCCCCACTGCCACCCCAGTCAACTGTCTGTAATATTGTCCTTCAAAGTATAATTGTTTTTTTAATACTATTTCCATTAAGGCTATGTATTTATTAATTTAATCTTAATCATAAATACCTGTTTTTAATAACTGAAATTCTAGCCATACCAACCCCTCATCATACGGTATAACTGAAAAAAGATTACAAACGTCTATCGTAACCAACAATATATCACTAATAAGCTGTATTTCTCCCAATTTCTCCAAAAATTGTCACGAGTCCTTAGTTATATAGGAAAATGCCTTCAAATCCTTTTGTAAGTTAACATCCAAATATTTACTAATGAAGCTGGTCTTTGAACGCTGTGTCTCTTCTAATTGCAGTGCTGCTTTTTGGTTCTGTAGCCTATTTTTGTATTGAGGGTCGGCATGATGGTTAAGGTATTTGCCTCACAGACACAAGGTACAGATTTTAATTCTCACCTTTGAGGGAAAATGGCTAAGCTTAAATTCATCCACAAAGCAGCTTATCTAGTAGTTACCTATAAACATACTTTTGTTGGAAAGGCAGACACTGGACACTATTGTAAAAATGGGGAAGTTGATGAAGGCAGCACAAATTAAAAATGATAAATCAGTAATTATACAATGACTGGCCATTAGTATCCAAAAACATGCATGCTGATTCACCAGCCCAACAGTGTATAGCCTTTATAGATAAAATGAAGACTCATGCAGAATTGTATTTGCCTTTTAAATTATCTACAGGAGCAAGACAATGGTATCTCAATTTGCTTTATATCTTGAAATCTTAAGAGCAGGTAATCAAGTTTAAATGACATCTATTATGACATGAAAACTTAAGGATGCCTTTGTTTGATTATGATGTGTTGTTATATCTGGTGAATCCAGAACAGGACACTGATTTTTTTGAGCTTTTCGATTGGTTTGTCATATTTTCAGGTTTCAAGTTAAAAAATGAAAATAAGGGCAACGGCACTACATCTGGCTCTTTCCAGACACTGAAAAAGAGGTTTGGCTATTTATGGCTGGCACTACCTGTTCAGTACGAGATTTTTTCAGGGCATACTCCAGAAAAGTCTATTAACCAGACACACGATGAGTTAAACAAAATGCTGATTTCTGTAGGAGGAAAGTGATCAGGTTGGAATCAGGCCCAAGGGTTGAGATTTTTTTTTTGCTTTCTTTGTTGCCGTATGCATTCCAAGCCATCCTGCAAATAACACATTTAATTTTCTGAAATCTTATAACACAAGGTGATGTGGTACGGAGGCAAGGCTTGAGTGTCAAGGGAAAAAATATACTTTCAGTGGAAGAAGGGGGTTTAAATGTCCTGTATCCTTATCTGTATTGTGAAGTGGTTTAATGTTTATGTATATCTATGAGGTTAAAAGGAAATATAAACATGGGTTTGTTTGATAGGTTTTCCATTCAAGCACACTCTGTTAAAGGGAAAACATCAATAGGTTTATTTACTGTAAACATAGATTCGTTTGATAGGTTTTCCTCTCAGCAGTATTATACCAGGCGATGTGCACCCCTTACATGATTAAGCAGGCAGCATTAACTGTCAACTATTATACCATGGCTAGATGCTAACTCCTGGTCAGTACTGTTACTGTCTATCGAAAACATTAAGGAGGGAATACAAGGGGGGATAAGCTAAGTAACTGAAAAGATAGGAAAATAAGATTTATTTTTTGAGTGCAGCTAAGATTTGCTTCAAAATGAGGTACATGATTGCAAGTGCAATAAAAGTTTACATTTTTTTATATACATGTGTGTGTATATGGACTTTGAAGGTTTACTGGGGACATCAAGGCCACTTGGTTTGATGGAATTATTCAAAAGATATACACTGAGTTCAGAAACTTTAATAATGGAAGTAGGGGGAGAGTTTCCTGATGACATTATTAGATGGGAAAGCAGTACAATAAAGCCTTTAGATACAGCAGCATTGGGTAAAGTAAGACAGGAACGGAGTACTACATTACATGATGTTGATGACAGAACTTAGAAGTGGATCTGTCAGTTACTGTGATATACTAACAAATCTAGAAGATGCAGAATTTTTGCAAAAAAGTGCTTTCATAATCACTTTCATACTTTGCAGAGACCAAGAAGGATGCTTCCTGATGTAGCTTTGCTACTTAGGAACATATTTTAGTCATGTTCAGGTTTAGACTCTTTTAAAGCTGACTTAAGCAAATTACTGCAGGAGTGATGACAGGGAACATAAGTGTTAATGTTATTAAAATATGATAAAAATATAGGTTCATAGGTGTGTACTAGGCTAATGGCCCTGGAGCCTTTACAAGCCTAGCCCATAGGATTACACTGGCAGTGTGCCGCCCGATGTTAGTTCCTAGTACCTCTGTCGAGCAGAGACACTGGAGTGATCCCCGGGGTGAATTTTCTATTTCCCATCCTCTCACCATGATTTCTCTTGAAGAGGGCCAGTGAGGTGCTCTGCTTAACATGTATGGGAAGTCTATTCCATAGCATGGGCAGTCTCTGGGTGAGGAACCTGTCCCTCCAGCATGTTCTGTTGATTGTGATAGTGAGGTTGAGGTCTCTGGAGCATGTGGTACGGAGGGATTGTGATTTCTTTAGATGTAGCATTTCTAACAGAGCTGGGTCAGACATGGCTTTGTAAGTCAAGCAGAGATCGCCTCTGGTCTATGTTAGTAGCTAAGAAAACCTTCACAAAGAAATGGAAATAAACAATATCCCTAAAAGTGTTGATAAGTTGAGAAGGAGAAAATGTGTGCAAAGAGTGTCATGGGGAAAGTATGTAGCTAGATGGTTGCTACATCAAGACTATAAATATACACTTGGTGGCTAACAAATAGGCATATTTATACTTATAAGATATGAACATACTGAAATGGCATACCTAAAAAGTATACATTTCTTTCCCTTTTAACTGGATTGGGTTGCTATGTTTTAAAATGCTATTCACATGAAATACAGTAAATTCTTCAAGTATAGTTTAAGTCATGACATTGACCCATTTACCATGACAAAATGGTACAGTTTGTTTAAGCTGAACTTACCATAACAGTAGATGTTCGAATTATCACTGCTGCAGTAGCCTTAGCTATGTGGGTTATATCCTGCCAAGGATAAAACAGCCGGCCAGCTTCCAAAGCTACAGGGCACCTTCCACATGCCCAAGCTATCAAGCAGCTCAAGCTGTGCTGACTAAAAGACAAGTTTAGGTGCAAAGCCCTTCAGAGCTTCCTTGCAAGCAGAGAATGGGAGGATGAGCCCTGAAAGACAATGCTAGGAACAACAAAAAAATAAATTTCCACACCCTGGCATAAGAAACACACCAAAAAACATAAGGGATGGAGAGAGGGAGGAAGAGGATACTGCAGCAGTGATCATTCAAACATCTTCTGTTATGGTTAAGTTCATCATATTGATCACTGTTGCAGTAGCTTTAGCTATATGGGTAGATTATGTTAGCTAACTACAACTGGGAGGTAGAAGAAGAAGAATCCAGGAGTCCATGAAGATTGGTCCTAGCAAAGCTTGATCTGAATCTAGAGAAGGAATCAAGCTTATAGTGTTTTTTAAAAGTATGTACAGAAGACACAGTAACAGCTTCTAGAATACTTCTAGAATCCAACCCTTTACAAAAAGCCATAGATGAGGCCAAGGTCCTGGTTGTGTTGTTGGCACCAGCTAGAAAACCCTTTTCCATTTGCTAGTATATAATTTTCTAGTATCAAGCTTTCTTGCCTCCATTAGTACATACTGCATGCCCTCAGTAAGCAGGTGCCTAAAAGGAATTAAGACTATCATCCAGGCAGTCAACTGAAGATAACTGATGTTGGGGTGTATCAAACAACCCTGTTCTTGTATGTGACGAAGGTTGTGGTAATTGCCATTAGCCATTTTTAAATGAAGGGAGAGCCACTGCTGCCTCTACCAATAGGAAGTCACCACAATGATCTTGGGGATTCCTTCTGAATCTTCAGAAGTACTCTGGATATTAGTGGAATGGGTGGAAAACCATACAGGAACATTTCTGTCCAAAGGCATATCTCTTCCTGGTCTTCTTGGATAGAGGACTGAAACAGAATCTTGCCAGTTGATTGTTCAGAAAGGAGGCAGAGGTCTATTTGAGGAACTTCTGCACAGATGGATCAAATCTTGGAAGATCCCCTGATCTAGTTTCCATTCATGAGAGTTTGCTCTGGTCATGCTCAGCTTGTCTGACAGAATGTAGGATACATGTACAGTGATACTGGGCTGTGAAACTCTATCCCAAGCTAAAATGGCTTATCTACAAAGGAGTTAAGATCGGGTCCCTCCTTGTTTGTTGATGTACCAAGTTGAGTACCTTGATCAGGGCAAACATCTTGATATTTATGTGCTTGCATCTGTCCTTGGTGTCCCACACCCCTTGCACTTTTATCCCTCCTAAAACTGCTCCCCAAGAAAAGCCCGAAGCATCTGTGGTGACTGGCTGCTTTGAAGCAGTAGGGAGAAGATGGAACCTGGACTTAAGGATACCTGTTTTATCCACCAAAAGATTTCTCTTATGACAAACCCCAGCACTTAGATTTGAAAATATAAAGGGTACTGATGTTGGGACCAAAGATATTTCACATACCACTGTATCCTTTTCATGTGGTCTCTTGCCAAGAGTATTGTGAGAATCATAGATGCTAACAGACCATAAATCCTGAAGTATGCCCTCACACTGACCGAAGTCTGAGTAGAAAACCTTGGAAATAGATCTAAATAAGATCTATTTTTCCTGTGGAAGAAAAGCTCTTTAAACTGAGGTGTCTAGTTGACATCTGAGGAACACAATCCTGTGTGAGGGAGTCAAAAATGACTTTTGAATGTTCTGTTGGAATCCAAGCTTGTGTAAGAGATCTATCACACAAGACAGATTCCTGACTCTTTGATAAAGACTCTACAAAGATAAGAAAGTTGTCTAAATATGGAAAATGTGGATACCCTGTAGCCTTCAATGAATTATAACTGGAGCTAGACACTATGTGAACATTCTTGGTCTGCAGATAGTCCAAAGGGTAAGGCAGAGAACTGATAATGTGATCCAGACACACAAATCTTTAGTACACGTCTGAAGTCTGGATCAATAGGGATGTCATGATAAGCATCTTTTAAGTCTCATGTTAACAGGAAACTTGAAAATGGAAGAAGCGGCAACAGGTTGTAAAGTGACAACATTTTGAATCTAGGTGCTATCACAAACAAGTTTAGGACAGAAAGATCCAGAACTGGTCTCCAAGCATTTTCTTTCATGGCACTAGGAACATCCTTGAATAAAAATCTTTCCTCACCTTGGAAGGAAGAACTGGTTCATTCACACCTTGGGACACCATGTGATGAAGAACATGTGGAAACAAAAGAGTCTGAATTGGAAGATGAGGAACAACTCTCTGGAAAGGAGGAATTTCCCACCCACTGCTATCTGTAACCCTGAAAAATGATTTCAAGAACTGATTTGTCTGAAACAATCTGTTGACAAACAGAAAAATGGAAATTTGACTTTATGGAAACAAAAAGGGACAAGGGTGGGAGGGGGTCACAAGGTGCCTTGAACAGTCATTCATACTTGACTGTCCTTGGCTTTGGGAGGTTAGGAGCTTCTTTTTGGAAACCCCTTGCCATTTCTTCTTAAACATCTGTTTACCTGAATTTTGCTAAGACTGCTAATTCTGTTTTTTTTTTTTTTTTGCCAAAACTAGATGATATAAAAAAAATCCCTGGACAATTTGGAAAAGGAAGGCTGAAAAATCTTAAGAGATCACCTGTCACAGCTTGCCCCTTTCATCACACTTTTTGATCACCTGTGTAGCAGAAGGGCCAAACACTACATCTATATCCAAGGGCGAATATAAAATATAATTTTAAACATCATCTTGGAGGTTCTAAGAATGCAGCCATACAAACTTTGTCAAAACAGTACCAGTGGCCATAGCCCTATAAGAAGTTATGAGTCATATACTCACTGCAAGCAATGATTAGTGACCTGTGCAACAGAAGAAATTAAGTTATTTAAAGCAGATTTGTCCTCACAAGATGAAATTGCAGATAAAACATTCCTCACACTTTCACAATTTGCCAGAAAAAAAACTAACATACGAGTCTGACAATTCAAAATTATGAGAATCAAAGTTGCAGAGGTATACACTTTTTTCCTATACCTATCAATAATTTTCCATCCTTATCAGAGACAGTAGGATTGGAATTTAATTGATTAGCAGCAGCAAGATCAACTAAAGCTATAGCTGCTGGGTCAGGTTTGTAAATAGTGTATAAAAATGTAAAAGACTGAGGAACTTCATACACTCTATCTGCCTTTTAGGGGCAGCTGGTTGAAAATTGCTGGCAGTAACATTCACATCCTCTAAAACTGACATAACAGGAGACATGGGTATAGATTCTGGAAAATCCTTCCATATCAACTCATAGTATTTTCTGATGGACAAAGACCTCAGTATTCTCCCACTGAAAACAATGGCACATTATATCAATAATCTCAGAGAAACAGACCCCACCCCTCCCATGAGGAGAATCAGAAACTGAGCTCTCCTCACAGTCTGAATCAGAAATCTGAAGGAAAAAAAAATGTATCTGTCTCTGTAGCTTCCTGTTCAGAGCAGAATCTTGACTGTATTCAGGAAAGGAGGAATCCCTCTTTCTTTTACTAGAAACTACTTTACAAGAAGGATCAACATCCTGAATTAGACCCTGAGCCAGATGCAGTAACCTACTGCCATACAATTAATTTGGCTTGTTTTTTTGTTTCTTTTGACAGGGAAAATGGGGCCAACAGTGTTACTAATGGCAGCAGGTGCTTCCCCAGGGATGGGCACAGCATTTTGACACAACAGAGAAACCTTCCCTGTTCCCTCTCCCAGGACAGACAACAGTGGCTCTCCCTTGTCCACTAAGGGGACCCCAACAGCCACAGAGGACATGGCTGACCCTCGTTCCATAATGGCTGTAGGTGCTACACCAGAAGGATCCCAGGTTAAAAGATGAGTGGTCTGAGCTACAACAGATGTCCACAGCAGAATCACCCACCTGCAGTTGAGGCAGACTGCTAGTCTTGTGGTAGCAAAGGTTGTTTGCTGAAAGTTTTCTTTCTGCAGCTGGAACAGGGACAGATCATGGGACCATAGTCTGTTCCATGGTTAAGCCAAAAATAGTACCTCTTTCCCAGGGAAGACAAATGGCAATTACCGTTAAATGCTACTAGTCCACAAAAGTTACTTTTCACAGAAAAAAAAGTAAAAATACTTTAAAACACTATGACAGCCACACAAAAAGTAAAATAAACATAATTTCTCTACAGATAAAATATTTTCAATTATTTTAATTTATTTTTATACTGACAAAAAACAAGCTCTCTGTTTAAATGAACATTACAGTCTTGAGACAGTCTAATAAAACAAAACACTCCTAGCTTTAAAATAACTTTACTGAAGAGACAACTTATAAAACATCAACAAAATTAAGAAAATGGAAGTTTTTTTTTCCCCAAAAGGGAAATTATCTGCCCAGCAAAGGCAAGCAGAAGCTGTCAGTCGATCCTCAAAAGCCTTCAGCTTCGTAACCACACTTGTCTTTCAGCCAGCTCAGCTCCACCTGCTTGACAATTTGGGCCCTGAAGCTTTGGAAGCTGGCTAGCTGTTATATCTTTGGCAGGATATAATCCACATAGCTAAGGCTACTGCAGCAGTGATCAGTATAATGAACATACTACTTTAGAGCCCAAAAGATGTGTTATGGTCTGGTTTTATTCAAACTATATAATATTATAAACTATATTAATTCATATTAAATACGAGATTGATCATAGGTGTCAAACCATTTTCACTTGGATAGATTAGCATTGGAATGATATTGTTTGTTATGTATTATATTTAAATTTGCTCAAAGTTATGAATTCTCTCATCTGAATGCAGAGTATATGTATATATAGCTGCATATCTCTCATCTTTTTTGCTCAGGAATTCTGGACAAAGCCAAAATTAATAGTGGGACAAATGCCCACAACTTGGGGGCATTTTTAAAATATTACTCTAATTCACTTAGTAATTCACTAGAACAGATTTTGATCAAAATGCATTTTCTGGACAACAAAAGTGTGAAAAACCCAATATCTGGCATTACTGACTGACTGTAATCTTAAGAGATTTACAATAAAATCAAATTTCTTATGATGGACAAAGCATAAATATGAGGCAAAATCAGAGATGTTCTGAAAATCAGAAACAACTGAGAGATATACATACATGGATAGTCTGTACATGTATATGTTAAAGTGAAGAATTGCCATTTGTATTTTTTTTAGAATTGCCATTTGGATATAATAAAAAAGATTAAAAAAAAAAAATATATATATATATATATATATATATATATATATATATATATATATATATTGACAGTTTAGATAAATCACAAAAAATACAGAACACCATTGAATGTAAAATTAATACAGCACTACTAATTACAACTACAGATGCGACTACAAACAAAACTGTCTAAATCATCTGACCTTACAAAACACAGCCCCACATATAAACGGCTTAGAAAAAAATTTAAATATAACCAAATCACCTGACATATTTTGTGATATCAGATAGTTAAAACATAAAAGTCAAATGTAACCAAGAAGTACTTAGACTTTTACTGCAAAATGTCTTTTGATTTACTGTGCAATTAGAAACCGATACACAAGCAAAACAGTCTTGCTTGTTGACTATATGATAGACGGGAGACATTTATAATGATGAATGGCCGAAACACCAAATAGAATTATACCAAACACCAAATGCTGAAAACAGGAATTCAACAATATTGCAGTACAGGGGTCTGGAAATTTGACCTTTCCTCACTATAGGGTGATCCTAGTGTTGATATATCAAATTATCAGGGGGTGAGTGGGGTGCTTGGAGGCTTGCCAAAATGTATATAATGTGTGCCGAATTTTTTGGCTTTTGGAGTTTTTAGTATTTTGCATTCGGCATAATGCTATTCAGTGGTTCAGTTAATTAACATTATAAATGTATTCTGTGAGAATGAGAAATTGCTCAAAAACAAACTGAACAAGACAAAGGCAGCACATTAAATGTCATATTTGGAAAAGAGTTACCACTTTCATCCTTCTTTCCTTGCAATTACTGTACTACTGTAATGTCCTAATTGTAAAACTGGAAACTCGTAGGACTTATTAATGGCATCAAAGAAGCATCAAAGTAAGTTCATTAGTACCTGCAGGCGGCCGTTTCCCTACTGCTTTACTTCCAAATACTACTAGCACTTCAGAAGAGTGGAAATAAAACTGACAGAAAACAGATAGGAGTCCTTCCTCATAAGGTTCTACCTTAACAGTGATATGTACAAAATAGGTGTTTACACTGTAACCCTTGCAACAGAACAACAGGCATGATTTGCTGTCATCTGCATTTTAAATAGTGGCAGATACCATAATGCCAGCTGAAATTGTTTTAAATTGTTTTACAAGGTCTGCATGTGGTTGGGGGTGCTTGATGTCAAAATGGCAGCAATAAACACTAAGAAAAGTAGATTACAGCAAGTGGTAGTCTTGAATGGACAATAGAGGTGAGTGGGGGTGTTAAGTTGTAAAAGCAATCACTTACACATCAAAATAAAATACATACATACATTCCACATACATTGTCTTTACAATCTGCTGCACACATAAACTGCTTATAATAGTCACATAAAAATTTTAATTAAAAAATACTTTCTAACCAATAAACATGTTTCACAAGGATGTAAACACTAGTGTTGCCATTTTCTAAGCATAATAATGTCAGACAGACTGTGTGTTATAGGGAAGTAATTGAAGTTCCTGTGGCAAGATAATCCGATGCCACTGTGACAATTGGGGAGAGATGGGCAAAGGTTGCCAGCCTAGTCAAATAGAATTTGATATATAATTCTGGCATTTGTAAATAAATGTAAAATACAGGCATGTTTTCTTGAGTGTAAAAGAATACTGTGAAATGTGGAACTGCAAAATATGTGACAACATTGCACTCTACTGGCCCAGTGAAGCATGTTGTGACCATTTCATGTTAGAATTCGGCTCCAGTGAGTCTGGATGAAGGTTTCATGCCCATTGCTTTAAGGCTAAAGTTTATGACCAGAATTTACATGTGGATGGTGCTTTATTGCTCTGGTTTCTGCTAGAGTGTATATGAGAAATGCCTTGTATTGTTGCAGTTTTCTGAGCAGGTGTTAGATTGCTAAATAATGCAGTTTGTGGCCTGAGAACTCAGACCAGGTGTCAAGATGATGCAATATGAATACTGGGAAAACCTAAGTGTCAAAATGATGTAATTTGGGAGGGCCTCAGCAGAGCTGTTAGTGTTTAAAAACTATTGTTCAACAAGAGACTGGGAGCATTTTGATCTTGGATATCTAACTCAGCACTCTGCCTTATGCTCACATGTAAGTTTTAGCACTATAATTTCTTGTAGGAATAGTTAAAGTTGGTAAAGATTAATTAGGTATTTTTCTTTGAAATCAGACCTGCCTTACTGTATTATTTTAAGTTTCTGTGTGATCTCTGAACCCTTAGATATCTCTGTGGTGTAGTAGTTTTGTCTTGTGTTTTAATTATTTATTATTAAATTTTTTTTAAACCTTCTACCTGTGGCTGGTTTATGTAGAGATAAATTATGCTTTAGAGTACATTATATATTTATAGAGTTTACTGTCTAAGCCCTTCCAATAAGCCTAGACTGAATAGTCACATTACCATTGGATAATAATAATACTGCATAGTAATAATTGGACACCCTTTTAAGGGCCTTTTAGTAGCTGATATTATTAGCTGGGTGGTGGCAGGGATTACTACCGTCTGGATAAAAGGGCACAGCTGGAGAATCTGTGTCAGCCTTTCCCAGGAGTGTCTGTGAAGTTGTATAAATACTTATCTCAAACTGTGTGTGTGTTGTGTCAGCTACTTGGGCAGGGACACGAAGCACTGGTTGGACAGATAGGGTACTGGAGGTTTTAGCTTGCCCAGCTAGGCTGAGACCTGGACCCTATAGCTGTGCCAGTGGGGAGTCTTATTGGGGACCTGGTGAGCAAGGGAGCAAACAACCCCAGACTGACTGCGATCTCTGTGTGCACTTAAGGGAAATTGTACTTTACTGTGTGTATTAGTTATCCTTTCCTCTCTTCTAGGAGATGACCTCTCTGGTGTTAGTGGTGAGGATTGAGGCTCCTTGATTGCTGGGCCAGGGCATGGTCGTCACAAGTATTTGGCAGTGGTGGTATCTACTTCACATACTAATTGGCTTGTAGTGGTGTGGGTAGAGCGAATTCCTGTAGCTTATTTACAGTGATCTCTAAAAGTGTTTTATACTCTAAAACAGCCATGCAGTGTATACTCAGAGTTCAGATCACAATTGTTTTATTCCTTTTGTTAGCTTAGTGTTAGTCAGGGTGAGCAGGCAGCATGTCAACAGAAGAGTATGGAAAGCTGACAAGGAGCCAGCTGGTGGAGATGTGCCAGGCTAGGGGACTGGTGCATGGAAACCTGACTAAGGCAGACCTGATTGCAGCCTTGGTTACAGCTGTATCAGAAAACAGCAGCCTGGAGGACAATCAGACTGACAGTGGAGATACAATATCCTCAAAGAATGGACAGCTCAACCTTTCTGCAGTGGACTTAAAAATCTAGCTGGAGCTAAAGAGACTTGAGTTGGAGGCCAGGCATATGGAACTAGAAGCAGCCGAGAAAATGAGGAGTCTACAAGCTGAGGAAAATGAACGGCAGAGGATGCATGAGAGGGAAATGCTGACTCTTCGTCAGAGTCAAGGAGGTAATGGGGAGGGAGTAACTGGACCCCAGAAGCACAAAAGGTCAGTAAATTTCTTCTACAGTTTAAAGAGGGGGATAATTTTGATAGATTCATTCATATGTTTGAGCGGGTATGTAAACAGTATGAAGTTGACCAAGGGCTCTGGGTACGGTTTCTGACCCCCTTACTCCATGGTAAAGCTGTAACTTCTTTAGCAAAAATGCACGACACTGACTGTTTTGATTACACTGCTGTAAAAAGACATTTATTAGAATGTTTTAAGCTAACACCTGAAATGTATAGGAAAAAGTTTCATGAGCATAGACACAAGGCAGATGAAAATGTATGTGAATATGTTGTTGAACTGAGCACTTATTTTCATAGCTGGGTGAGTGGATGTCAGGTCACTACTTCTGAAGGGCTGGCAGACCTTTTGGTAAGGGAACAAGCCCTTTTTGCCTGAGGACATGAGGATCTGGTTAGCTGATAAACAGTGTGCTACTTCAGGGGAGTTGGGAAAGAAGGGAGACCTATACCAAGCAAGCAGGGCAGCCCTGCACAGGAAAGGGACCCCCAGTACTGCTCATGGGACTAAAGGAACCCATGGTGGGCAGCACAGACTGCCCCAACAGAATCCACCAGTTGCAGGGGAAGCCACTAGGCCAGGTACGCATCCAGGAACTAGGGATAAATGGTTTGAATGCAACCAGTGAGGTCATGTGGCATACAGGTGTCCACGGAGGTAAGGTGGGAAACCAAAGGTGAGGGAGCCAGTAAGCGGGAAAGACAAAATGCCAACAGTAGGTTGTCTTGAGTCAACAGGGTTATGGAACTACCATCCTGCAGATGTCCTGAGAGGGAAGGATTTGGATGAGGCAGTACTATGTACTTATGTAGTTACATGCAGTAAGGCTAGAAGACAAGCATGTGGGTCTGGTAGCCTGGGGGAGACCCAGACAGACTGCATTCTTGCAGCCAGGACTGCTGAGGTGGTTACTTCAGGGAGTGAGCTAAGCTGTAGCAGTGAGACTGAATGTGAGCCACAGCTGCTTGTGGGTACTGATGTTCCCTTGGACAGGGTAACTGCAAAGGTAGAGATGAGTAGTAGTACCCAGGCTGACAGTGAGGCACCGCTGTCAGAGGATGCCAGACTTCCTGTGGAAGGGGAGCTGGGAAGGGTTACAAGGAGAGACTTGAAACAGGCTCAGCTCTCAGACCCTTCATTGCAAGGCCTGAGGCAGGTAGCTAGGGAGGCACCTGATTCTCAAGGGAAGGGGGAATATGTATACTGGAACAAAGGGTTACTGTGCAGAGAGTAGACCCCTGAGGGAGGGCTAGAAGGTGAGAGAGTACAGCAGTTGGTAGTGCCTAGAGCTTACCATCTGGTGCTTCTAGCCATAGCGCATGATATTCCCTTTGCATTTCATATGGGCATAAAACGTGCAAAGAGGAGTATTATGTAAAACTTCTATTGGACTTGAATTTCCAGATATGGAACAGGGTACTGCAGGACCTGAGAGCAGTGCGAAAAGGTAGGCAAGTCAGGAGACAAGGTGTGAGCTCCTTTGATGCCTTTGCCTGTGATTGAGGAGCCATTTCAGAGGGTAGCTATCGATATTGTGGGTCCTCTGAGTACCCCAAGTTTCACAGGGAAAAAGTATATCCTAGTGATTGTAGATTATGCTACACGATACCCTGAAGCAGTGGCTTTGTCCTCCATTGAGGCCGAGAAGGTGGCAAATGCTTTGCTAGAGATTTTCAGCAGGGTAGGTTTCCCAAAGGAAATACTGTCTGACAGAGGTGCCAATTTTATGTCAGACCTGCTGGCTTGTCTGTGGAAGTCCTGTGGGGTGAAGCACATGAAGACCACACCCTACCATCCACAGACTAATGGTCTTGTTGAGAGGTTAAACTCTACAATCAAGTCCATGCTACGGGCATTTGCAGATCAGTTTAAGAGGGAGTTGGACAAATGTTTGCCCCATCTGTTGTTTGCTTACAGAGAGGTTCCCCAGGAATCCACAGGTTTTTCACCCTTTGAATTGATGTATGGGTATAGGGTGAGGGGACTTCTAGATTTAATTCGAGATGAGTGGGAAGGTGAGGGTGAGGCTCACAAGGAGTCTGTTGTGGCATATGTCTTGAACCTTAGGACAAGGCTCAGGGAACTCATGGGCCTGGCCCAGGAGATCCTGGCAGAAGCACAACAACAGAAAAAGGTGAGGTATGACAGGAATGCTCAAGCTAGAGAGTATACTGTAGGGCAGCAGGTGATTGTTCTCATTCCTGTCAGATACAACAAGTTGCAGGCAGCTTGGGAGGGACCCTACAAGGTAGTAAGAAAGGTAAGTGATGTTAACTACATGGTGGAAGTGCTAGGCAGATGGCAGGGGCACAAACTGTACCATGTTAACATGATGAAACCTTACCATGATAGGGAGGCCCTTGTGCTGAGCATTTGCAGTGGATTGCAGGAGGAGTATGAGAGAGCTCTTGTGACTGATCTCCTCAGTGAGGCTCGGGCTGACACTTCAGTGAAAGGGGTAAAAATGTCCCAGCCGCTATCTCCTACCCAGGTTCGAGAAATCCGAGCAGTGTTGCAGGAGTTTGGGGGCATGTTCACTGGGAAACCAGGGAGCACCCACCTGGTGAAGCATCAGGTGGATACAGGACTCCAAAGGCCTATCAGACAGGCCCCTTATAGCATGCCTGAGAGAGTCAAACAGACTCTGAGGGAAGAGGTACAGGAGATGTTGGAACTAGGGGTGATTCAGAGTCCAACAGCCCCTTGGCCTCTCCAGTGGTAATGGTGCCAAAGAAGGATGGCAGCACCAGGTTCTGTGTGGATTACAGGAAATTAAATTGTCACACAGAGGCAGATGCTTACCCCATGCCTAGGACAGATGAGGCCCTAGAGCAGCTGGGTGGGGCTAAGTATCTTACAACTACTGATCTTACCAAGGGTTACTGGCAGGTGCCCTTAACTCCCAGTGCTAGAGAGAAGTCAGCCTTTGTGACTCCATTTGGCTTCTACGAGTTCACAAAGATGCCCTTTGGGATGAAGAATGCCCCAGCGACTTTCCAGAAGCTGGTGAATAATATCCTAGCAGGAGCAGGAGGGTTTGCCCTTGCTTACCTAGATGATATTGCCATCTACAGCCATTCCTGGCAACAGCACCTTCAGCATGTCAGGGAGGTGCTGGGTAGACTACAGAGGGCAGGGTTGACCATTAAGCTGAGCAAATGTCAGGTGGGTATGGCAGAGGTCTCCTACCTATGACATAGTGTGGGGAGTGGTAAGATAAGGCCAGAACCTGCCAAAGTGGAAGCTATTCAGGCATGGCTTGCACCTGTTACAAAAAGCAGGTGAGGGCATTTTTGGGGACAGCAGGGTACTACAGAAAGTCTGTTCCCAATTATAGTACCATAGCTGCTTCCCTCACAGACCTGACAAGTAAGAACAGGCCAGATAAGGTAGTGTGGACCCAGGCATGTGAGCAGGCATTGCAGAAGCTTAAGGAAGCTTTGGGAGGACCTCCTGTGTTTGCCAGTCCAGACTACAGCAAAGACATTGTTGTGCAGGTGGATGCTTCAAACTATGGGGTGGGGGCTGTACTTAGCCAGATTTCTTCAGAGGGAGAAGAACAACCAGTGGTTTATCTCAGTGATAGGCTCCAACCCAGGGAGGAATGCTATGCAGCGGTAGAAAAGGAATGTCTAGCCATAGTGTGGGCACTACAAAAACTTCAGCCTTATCTGTATGAAAGAAAATTCACTGTGATGACAGATCACAACCCTCTAACATAGTTAAACAGAGCCAGTCAGTAAAATGCCAAGTTGCTAAGATAGAGTCTGGGGTTGCAAGCATATGATATGTCAGTGCAGTACCACAGTGGGAGTAGCAATACCAATGCAGATGGTCTCTCAAGACAGGGAATGGGGTGAGGTACACCCAGATAGACCTGACACTCTCAAGCGATGTTTCTCAAGGGGCACTTGAAAAACTTGCTTGAGTTCCCCGGGGGAGGAAGAGATGTGACGATTGGGGAGAGATGAGCAAAAGGTGCCAGCCTAGTCAAATAGAATTTGATATATAATTCTGGCATTTGTAAATAAATGTAAAATACAGGCATGTTTTCTTGAGTGTAAAAAATACTGTGAAATGTGGAACTGCAAAATATGTGAAAACATTGCACTCTACTGGCCCAGTGAAGCATGTTGTGATCCTTTCATGTTAGAATTCAGCTCCAGTGCATCTGGATGAAGGTTTCATGCCCATTGTTTTAAGGCTAATGTTTATGACCAGAATTTACATGTGGATGATGCTTTATTGCTCTGGTTTCTGCTAGAGTGTATATGAGAAATGCCTTGTATTGTTGTAGTTTTCTGAGCAGGTGTTAGATTGCTAAATAATGCAGTTTGTGGCCTGAGAACTCAGACCAGTTGTCAAGATAATGCAGTATGAATACTGGGAAAACCTAAGTGTCAAAATGATGTAATTTGGGAGGGCCTCAGCAGAGCTGTTGGTTAGTGTTTAAAAACTATTGCTCAACAAGAGACTGGGAGCATTTTGATCTTGCATATCTAACTCAGCACTCTGCCTTATGCTCACGTGTAAGTTTTAGCACTGTGATTTCTTGTAGGAATAGTTAAAGCTGGTAAAGATTAATTAGGTATTTTTTGTTGAAATCAGACCTGTCCTACTGTATTATTTTAAGTTTCTGTGTGATCTCTGAACTCTTAGATATCTCTGTGGTGTAGTAGTTTTGTCTTGTGTTTTAATTATTTATTATTAAATATTTTTAAAACCTTCTACCTGTGGCTGGTTTATGCAGAGATAAATTATGCTTCAGAGTACATTATATATTTATAGAGTTTATTGTCTAAGCCCTTCCAATAAGCCTAGATTGAATAGTTACATTACCATTGGATAATAATATTGCACAGTAATAATTGGACACCCTTTTAGGGGCCTTTTAGTAGCTGATATTATTAGCTGGGTGGTGGCAGGGATCACTACCGTATGGTCTGGGTAAAGGGACACAGCTGGAGAATCTGTGTCAGCCTTTCCCAGGAGTGTCTGTAAAGTTGTATAAATACTTATCTCAAAGTGTATGTGTGTTGTGTCAGCTACTTGGGCAGGGACATGAAGCACTGGTTGGACAGAGAGAGTACTGGAGATTTTAGCTTGCCCAGCTAGGCTGAGACCTGGACCTTATAGCTGTGCCAGTGGGGATTCTTATTGGGGACCTGGTGAGCAAGGGAGCAACCAGCCCCAGAATGACTGTGATCTCTGTGTGCACTTAAGGAAAATTGTACTTTACTGTGTGTATTAGTTATCCTTTCCTCTCTTCTAGGAGATGACCTCCCTGGTGTTAGTAGTGAGGATTGAAGCTCTTTGATTACTGGGCCAGGGCACAGTCGTCACAGCCACATACAACTTTTCCAGGGAAGACCATTCTTTCCTATAATCCCCATCCTATTGAGCACAATTGCTTACTTAGTATTATGTTTCCCAATCTGTTGTTAACTCCCCAAGTGGTGCCTTTCAGGCACAGATTTCCAAACTGAACCAGATCAGTCACTGCCTTCAGAATCAGACACAGATGACCTCTTAAGTAGCCAATAAGAAATGGAATATAATATCAGTTCCAGCAGCTTTTCTGAATAATTCACACTTTCTCACCCGATTATTATTCTAGTAAAGAATTGTTGTACTTATTCAAGTGCTTTCCATTAGCTTATTCAAAAACAAAATGTAGCACTGTATTCAATAATGGGTCAGATCAATGAAGTATAAAGTGGTACCCTGGAGTGAACAGACATACCCTTTAGAATTAGATGGGCTGATGAATAAGCTTTCTTAACTAAGGCAGATACACACTGGTCAAAGTTTAAATTATTGTTTGCCATTGTCCCTCAATCTCTAACGACAGAGGCATTGTTTAATGATTTTACCATTTGTTTTGTAATCAGAATATATATCCATTCTGTGAGTCTTGTGATGCTACACTTACTGATATTAAAGGTGGGATCGTTACTGCAGCACCAGGCATGCATTTTTTATCATTTTGGAGAACCTTTGCAACTTTTATGGAATTAATGATGATACCCAGTCTACAAACTTGTTCAGTAAGTTTGATTTATTTATGGCCTTTTTCACACTATTGTGTCCGAGGACAACCCCAGAACAGGCCTCTGTAAAATAACCATGTTACCTTATTTGGGGATAGACAGATAACCCTTGACCTCTCCAGTCTGACTTGTTGTGGCCTGCTATTTTCCCCACTGAATTACTTTTAGACTGACATGTTATACTTTTAATTTGTCAGTCACTCCCTCGTGAAGAATGTCAAAAATATTAGCAGGAGAAACGTAATAAGTGGGCACTGTCAGCTCTTTATCACATACTGCTATAACTTCTTAAAACAATGCCACAAGACTCAAAAGGGAAGCTCTTGGCTTAACAAAGTGATACTGTTTCATACCTAATAGAAGCAGGTGTTCCGTGTCATTTTAGATAAACTTCATTACAAATTTCTCCATGATTCTACACAGAATACTACTCAGGCTGATGGACCTAAAATTATTTTGGGTCAGATGTGAGCTTCCTTTTGTGAGCTGTTACCACTAAAGCCTGCTGCCATAAGTCAAGGACATGCCCCTGTGCTAAAATTTTGTTTATCATGATTGATACAGATTTAGTTAGGTGTTCCTTCAAACTATGTAGGATAATTTGTAATAAGATCATTCCTGTGCAAAGTTTGTCACAGAAACTGGTAAATATAGTCACAGCACCGGCCATTACATGAAAATATAAAACTATAACACAATTATATTTTGTAAAATATTTGCAAAATGTTATAAAAGCACCTCAGTTAAAATGAATATCATACAGGCAGACTGTGAATAACAGGAGAAAATGTCATCCTTAATAAGACTCAGGCAACAACAAAGATATTAGAAGAAAAGTATAAACATAAGATCATTCCTAAATAAATATAGTATTCTTGCTTTGTTAAAGGTTTCAAGTTACAGGGTTAAGATGCTTCACATAGAATCAGCATTAAACCGTTGTTTGGTTTCTTGTTTTCCCCTTTACACTATTTAATAATGTAGTACTTTTGACAGGTGGTGGCAGCAAAGAGCAAATATTGCTGCAAGTGAGACTTGCTCATCAAATATTTATTTCTGTATTATCTTGGCATGATGCAATTTATCGCTGGATTATACCAGCCCTGTAAATATAATGATAAGGTACTCTGTTGAGCTACATGATAATGCACAAAGCATACATTACATTTACAAATAGAATTACCTTTCTTTTTTTAGACCTAAACAAATTGTGGTTACCACCTGTCCCACTTCGCGAGGGACAGTCCCTCTTTGGGCAGTTGTGCCCTGCAAAAAAATTGTAAAAATGGCCAATGTCCTGAGATTTTAGGGCAAAATTATTTCCTATATTTTATGTAATAGTTTCATAAAACAGTTATTCTGTATCTGAAACACCTAAATGGTATCAGAAACAGACTAAGCAACTAAAATGCTACAAGAATAAGCTTTTATTTAGGCAAAAACGTGAAGTTCTGTCTTTTGTACTGGTCATGGGTATGTTTTGGCCTGCAAAATCGTATGTTTGTACCACAGTTGTCCCACTTTGGGCATTTGAAAAGGTGGCACCCCTAAAAAAAATCAGATGTGTAGATGCACTGCACAGAAGGTCATATCCCAGAGAACCAGAGAAAAGGAGGGGACAGGGGCATACTAGTGTTCATATGTGAAGCTTTGAAAGCCATTCCTGAAGAGCAACATTGCAATATAGAAAGATATATAAAATATGTCCATTAAATTCTGACCCAAAATGAAGCACCTCAAAAACAAACACAGGTTAAAGGCTTTGAACTGATCAGTTTAGAAAAACAAATAGGAAATACGAAGATAGAATTTCTATCTACAAACAAATTCAAAATAATAACAACTTCAGAAGCAGGGTACCTTACTTTAGGACATGGAACAGAAGACTTTAAGATGGCCATAAACTAAGCTGGTAGGGAGCAGACGGTAGCTGGATTTCAGAAGGAGCTACTTTACAAGTATGACAACAAGTGTGGTTTATAAATGGACTAATGTAACAGAAAAATGATCAATAAAAACTTAAAGTATGATGAAATCCAAAGAAAGAAAAGAAACTTTGATTCTGGATAGCGAATTTTCAAGGAAAGGCAATAAGTAATGACCTGACAGTGTACCCAAAGAAACCACTACTCTGATCTATAATGTGTGTGTGTGTGTGTGTGTGTGTGTGTGTGTGTGTGTGTGTGTGTGTGTGTGTGTGTGTATATATATATATATGTGTGTGTATATATATATATATGTGTGTGTGTGTGTGTGTGTGTGTGTGTGTGTGTGTGTGTGTGTGTGTGTTTTCTTGAGTAACAATCCCTAGCAGACTAACTTCTACAATAATTCAGAAATAATGCAGTTACAGACCATTAAATGCAGACATAATCGAAAGATGCCAAGAGAAGTATGCAAATGAATGAGGCTGTTAAAATTCTGTACTAAAATCTGAGCTCTCTCTACTTCTATATGTCTGAAATTAACTCCATAAAAGACTATATGAGTGAAAATGCTTATGTATATATCTCAGAGGATTATGGTACTGGGACAGCATTCTGGAAGCTTTACATGATTTCTGACTGAGTCATATAACTTCTTTGTCAGCTAAAAGAGGTATGCAAGACTGTCTTGCAAAAACCGAAACTGCGTTTATAAACAACAATCATAAATTCTGTCCCTGCAGATAATCTACATACGAGTTCTTCCAGATGTAATGTATAGAATAGCAAAGAAAAGTAGATAATATGTGTGGAAACAATAAGGCTAATAGATATGTACATGTATGTCTCTAATGGTTAAAGTAACACTATGCTGTTTGGAAGACTTGGATTTACTTTGAAGTGGTTCAAATAATTTCTTGCACATCCTATGTAGGGACATGAAATTACTGAAATATCTATCTATCTATCTATCTATCTATCTATCTATCTATCTATCTATCTATCTATCTATATTCTCTATGCATATTGTTCAAATATTTTTAACTCACAGCTGGTAGAACTAGAGTGAGAGGAAAATGAGTACAAAGGAAAGAACAGGTACAGGGGGTGACAACCTAATAATTAGAAAAAGGGTAGAGGCACCATGACTCTAGGTCAACAGAGTAGAAGTACTAAAGAAGGTGAGTTTTGCTAAGGGTCTAGACACAAAGAAAGAGATGCAAACAGGGAAGGGCAGAGAATCTTTCACAGTTCACAGTTTACTTCCTTTATTTTCATAGGTGATTATCCTGCAAGGATTTAAATCAAAGTCTACATAATAAAATCCTGTTTTTACAGCGAATATTGGTATGTTTACATATCCTTCACAGCTATGTTTGCTGTCATGGAGAATATATCCAAGCAATGCTACTTCTCCAGCAAGTCTGGGATAAACACCTAAATGTAAACCTTCAAGTGGCAGACTGCTGGTCTATTTTAACAGCTGTGATGTTTAAATGGTCAGTGAAAATAGGTTTCATTAACATGATCTGATGCAAACAATATAGTACTGTTGTAGATCTTACATAGCAATAGTTGTTATGGGATGGGCAAGGCATGATAGCTAATGATCCGGATTTAACACCTCCTTAATGAAAGAATGCAACAGAGTACAGTAGAGAGTCGATTATCCAAAACATCAATTATCTGAATGCAGCCTTTAAATGTTTTTTGGGTAGGAGAGATCATAAAGTCTGAATATGTAAACATTATAAGTATTCGCTTGTGCATGTTTTTCAAGATTGTAGCCCGCTTGTGTGTGAAAAATTTTCTTTATTGTCCACTGGAATTGCTGAATGGTTGAAAAATGTATTCCCTGTATGCAGAAAAAACAAGATTTTAGAAGTTTATTGTCCAGTTCAATTATATGTTTGATTATCCAAACTACCCTAGGTCCCAATTAGTTTGGATAATTGACTCTTTACTGTATTATCATCTTGGTAAATATTATAGCAATAACCCACGCCTGGGTGTGGGTAATGCTGGATTTACCCATGGTTGGCGTGGTTTGGTCCCGAGGGCGAAGCCCGAGGGACCAAACAAAGCCAACCGTGGGTAAATCCAGCATTATCCACACCCAGAAGTGGGTTATTGCTATTATACAATGACATTATTTAAGAAAAATAATAATTACTTTTCTTAAATAATGGCATTGTATAATGCCTCCTTGCTGCCCTTCCGCCACTGTCTGTTATCCGCAGTTCTGATGTACTGCGCGTAAGCCTACGCAGTGCATCAGAGCTGTGGGCAAAAGCAACGGAGATCTTCTCCGTTGCTTTTTACTGTTTCGCTATGTTAAATGGGTTTAACATAGCGAGACAGCTTTAAAAAAAGCAACGGAGAATCTCCGTTGCTTATTTTAAAGCTGTCTCGCTATGTTAAACCCATTTAACATAGCGAGACAGTTTTGAAAAAAGCAACGGAGAAAGCAAGATCTCTGTTGCTTTTTACAAACTGTTTCGCTATGTTAAATGGGTTTAACATAGCGAGACAGGTTTTAAAAAAAAAGCAATGGAGAAAGCAAGATCTCCGTTGCTTTTTACTATTAAGCTATGTTAAAGGAGTTTAACATAGCGAGACAGCTTTAAAAAAAGCAAGGGACATCTCCATTGCTTTTTTTAAACCTGTGTCGCTATGTTAAACTCCTTTAACATAGCGAGACAGTGTTTTAAAAAAGACTTATACTAATGGAAAAAGTCCGGGTGACTGGACCTTTTTCCATTAGTATAAGTCGATTTACAACGTGCACACTGGCCAATTAGCGTGCACGTTTTAGAATATTAATGGGGGGTCATGGTATAAATTGCAATAAACAACTGTGTCCATGCTATTATGCTGCCACATAAGTACTGTAGAATACTTAGGCCTAACACACACAACCAAATATAGTATGCTTCGTCCAGACAGCACTCATGTATTCTAAGTGACAGTGCGTACAGAACATGGCACCAACAATGATGTATGCTATTTGTATTTATAAGTCCTCTATGAAAGATATGTATTGTACAGTATTTAGTATAACTAATGCAAGATAACATACAAATGTAGAAAATATACCATTTAACAAAGGCCATTTGGATGTTGTCTGCAGATGCCCACTCAGGACTTTGGGGATCAGCTAATGCAGCATTCATAAATACCATCTGAATGCATCCATCTTGTAATTATATAATGTAGCACTGTAACTAGAATGTACAACATTGATTTTACACTCCAGCACATTTCCATGCCACCACTTTGCAAGATGTTGTTGCAGTACACCATCTTGCTCTATATCTGTGAAGATATATGAGACAAGATTACTTTCTTTAAATGTGTGCAACACAATGCAGACGTTCCATCACTGTGATACTGAACATATTCCTTAGCAACATAATATTGCTGTTTTGCAGTTGATGATGTTTTGGCTTAGATTCATCATTTGTACAATGTGTGGTACAGCCGTACGGAATGTGCACATGGTATGTTACAGACTATTGAATTGAAAACCTAAACGTTGAAAGGAACAACCCCTTTTTTTCCATAGGGTGAAGGATTTTATTGTTCTTGAGATCCTTTGGAGGAGATGGAGCAACCCCCCCCCCCCAGCTCATCTGCATGTCTCAGAACCTGGATCAAGTTCCAACTGCCTTGTCTTTGCCAAATACATTTTGGGTCTGTTTTACTCAGGGTAGCAGGCAGAACAGGGAAAATGTGATCTCTGCATACCAACTAGGAGCTATAGAAGATGTGAAGACATCAAACTATATTTGAAATCCAGTCAATGAAAAAGCCTGTCATCTCTAATAATGTAGAAGAGAAGTGATGCATGGAAAATAATTTGGAATAAAGACTAATACCTGCAGGGAAGGCACCTGTGAGGCAGGTACCTCCTCTACTGACAGTTGTAGTACTAACAACAGCTACATTGACATCTGCAATAAAATATGATATGCTGATTCTGTATGGCAAGCACTGGTTAAACAAATATCAGGATAGTGACTTCTGGGGATCTAGTGCCAGAGGGAGAGATACAAGCCCAGAATGCTTCAGATAGACTGGTGCCTGAAGCTTAATATTGGTCTGAGCATATATTAGCATTCAGAAATGAGTTTTAACTTCTAATCTGTTTGAATGGAGCAGCCGGCATATCTGCATGAGGTAGAACTAGCATATGCATAACAGGATGTGGAGAGCAAGAAAAGTGGATGGTGATGACAGGAAGTTGCAGAACAAGAAAATAAGATGATCTCTGCTCATACCTAGTGTGACACTGACAACCCAGCTATCTGGAATTTTGTAAATAATCATATGTCATTTGTGAATATTGATATGATTTATACAGAACTGTGTTTTGTACTGAGCTTCAAGAATGTAACCACAGTGTACCCTACAGGAAAAAAACAGAAATGTATATAAACTATATACCTGTGCAAATGTATGTTTTAATAGCAAAAGCTGGAACATACAGAGTTAACTTGCAAATATTCAAGAAAATAAGTTGGAATCAAAGTGTTTTATGATTGTGTTATCTTTCAGTTTCAGTGCAGCAAGTAGACACAATGTCTAGAGCAAGAAATTTTTCTATTGTCTGAAACAGAAATAATTGGTAGGTCTAAAATGTAAAAGTGTTTTATTGTTTTGCGACTTCCAGTTCTGAGCAAACTTCTGAGAGATATGCATTTTTGACACAGAGGTGTTAAATTCTAAGTATCTGTTTAGCCTGGAAACTGAAGTCGGGTGACAAAAAGTGATGTCATCCAAACTAACCCAGCAGTAGTGTTTATTATTAATTTAGGAACTCTCTCAGAGGGGGACTGGGCATTTTGTATTTTGTCTTGGACCTGGATCCATCATCAGCACTTCTGCCTGCATGCTGTCTGTAAGAAAGACTTAGGGCATAGTATCTCTCTTAGATATAGACAAGAATACATTAAAGATTAGTTTATATGTTTTCTGTATTTATTTGAGACTGTCCTGCAATGTCGTTTTAAAATATTTCCTGTTATTCTGAACTCTGTAGTCACTCTTTTGAGTTGTTTAATATTGTCTTATTCTTTTATTATTTATTATTAAATATTAAACCTATCTTTGTGGCTGATATTTGTGAGACATATTTAAGCTCTTAGATTACTTGCATATGTATTTGGTGACACTGTACAAGGCCACTCCAACAGCCTTGCTCTTGGTCACACTTACCATTTGGATAACAGTAACATTACACAGTAGGATTGGTCACCCTTTGGTAAGGTCCTTAGAGTAGCTGATAAAGAGCTGGTTGGTGGCAGTGATACCTGCTTTATAGTCTGGGCAAAAGGGGACATAGCTAGTAAACCTGTGCCAGCCTTTGCCAGGAGTGTATGTGTGTTTGCATATAAATCAAATCACAAAGTGTGTGTGTGTGTGTGTGTGTGTGTGTGTGTGTGTGTGTGTGTGTGTGTGTGTGTGCGCGTGCGTGTGTGTGTCATCTCCTTGGGCAGGGACACAAAGAACTGGTTGAACAGAGAGGGCGCTGGAGGTTTTGCCTTGAACACTCAGCTGAGATCTCAACCCTATAGCTGTGCCAGTGGGTAGTCTTATTGGGGATATGGAGAAAGAGGGAGAAACCAGCCCCAGACTGAATGTGATATCTGTGTGCTCTTAAGGGAAAATGCACATTACTGCGTGTGTACTTGTCATCCTTCCATTGTGTACATCCACCACTGCTGCCAGTGAAGAGGATTAAGGCTCCTTGATTACTGAGCCATGCAGGGGTGTCACACCTAGGTCACCTCAAGAACAGTGATAGTGGGCTATATTACAGTCAGTGAGAAGCTTCAGTGTTGTTACAGCCTTCTACTGCATCATTTTAACTGCTTCAGTTCTATGGACAAATACAAAAAGCTAAAGCAGTTTACTAGCTATCCCTTTTTAAGCTTTTCAGGTCTGTGAGAAGAAAAGTATTTCTCCACATGGTTCAGTTTGTTAGAAGAAGGCAATTATTGCAAAGACCTGTGAGGCTCCTGTTTCAACTACAGCAGTTTCTACAGCATCTAATAATTTCCAAGGGACCTTCAACAATTGTGATGGGTTGTTTTACTGAATTTTCCACAGATAAAGCAATTTGTTTAGTATTGTGCTATGGACACACAACTGTTTAATGTTATAAACTGAAGAGTAAAACAGAATTCATGAGGAACAAAATAAAATCTTATCCAAACACTGGAATAAAAACAAAAGTTGTCAACTTTTGTTCCTTTAGCAGCCTATGACTATACACTGCACCACATTTTCATGTTTGTAAATAAATGGCGAGGTATAAGACATTATGATATTAAGGAATAGGAATTAATAGCTTGATAAAGTTTTATATATCAAGCAGTCTTATTATTTGAGGCTTAAGTCATGGTAGATCCTGCAGACAGACAGATTCTTCAGTTTTGATTAACCCAACACTAATGACTATCTTTTGGGAGCTTTTTGACTGTTTGATTTGGCCCTTAAGTGGAGCACAATGAAAATAACTTTTCTGAAGAACAATTAAATAAATTACATTTTTTTGTTCGATACCTCTTCTGAAGAGCAATTAGATGAGTTACATTTTTTGTCAGATTTTTTTTCAGTACGCACTACTATAAGTTCAGAATCTCTTTCTTTTGGTTTTGAAGTACTGCGCTGAAATGCTCAGGGAAGTACTGAGCTGAAATGAACAGTGCTTCTTATGAGATTTCTAAACAGTCAGCCAATGATATCACAAGATGAGCATTAGCCTACACATGTTAATGCAGTCAGCGACAAAAATTTGTCTTCAGCAAACATCTCTGCTACAATGTAACCCGAAACTTATAACTTACAGCCTCAGTCACTTTCCATAAAGAAAGACATATATATATATATATATATATATATATATATATATATATATATATATATATAGATATATATATGTATATACATATACACTAAAGGGACTTGTGCTGGCAAAATTCGGGGCTATATCATAACATCGAAGTGTTAAAACTTCGAATGTTACAACATCGAACACAAAATCACGAAAGCTGAAGACCTCAAAGATTGAGAACAGCAATTTTTTTCCCTGGGAAAAAAATCGCTGTTCCAGTACAAAACGCGAAACACACAAACACTACAAACTATTTCTAATGTGGGGGGCTTCACCGCCCACACACACACACCCCACACACACCCCTACTTAAATATACCAATTCCGAGATCGCACCACAGTGGAGGAAATAGCGATGCCACGGAAATGGCCCACCAAATTCTTTCCCTGGGAAAGAATTTGATGTTCCACAGCTTCGATATTTTCAGTCTCCGATCTTTCAAGTTCCAGGTTTTGGTATTCAAACTTTTCAGCGTTCGATGTTTAGATATACACCCTAAAATTCTCATTGCACTTTACTCAGGCAATCAGTTATATTAGAAAGTTAACAGCTAATTTGACAGCAATTGCCTAATTATTTTTTTTAATAAAAGAAGGTGGAGTCTTCAAGGCAAAATAGTTAGTTGGTTCCTTGTCCAGAGGTGCATTGTTTATTACAGCAAGGGCTGCAACCCAAAGATTTGTGGCGTATAACAGACATTACGGCTTGTGGCGAAAGTTGTTTGAGCTGAGGGAAGGCCTGGCAGAGTGTGTGCAGTGGTAATTTATCATTTTAATAGCCCAAGAATGGAGAGGATGTTAATGGACTGGTTAAATGCATTATAAAGCGTTTATACACTGTATAGACACTTTACTAAGGCAACTGATCTGTGTTTATTTTCTTCTGCTTTGGTACAATAAATCTATTTGTTTAACTTGTACTTCCAGTGGTCTTGTCTTACCCAGGTGGGGAATACAGGCATTTTTGCCAAGTACCTGCCAAATACATCATTCTTTGCTATGCCTCAGCCACAAAGTACGTGATCTCTGAGTTAATACTTTCTTGTGGTTCATAGGTTCATAGGTTGGTACTAGGCTATCAGCCCTAGGGCCTATACAAGCCTAGCCATAACAATTCCCTGGCTATTTCTTCCCACATTATTTACTTTCCTGGACCCCTGTCTAGCAGGGCGACTGACGTGATCCCTGGGGTGAATTTCCTTTCTCCCATCCAATCGTCAAGGTTCCTCTTGAAGAGGTCCAAAGAGGCACTCTGCTTGACATGTATGGGCAATCTATTCCAGAGTCTGGGGAGTCTCTGGGTCAGGAACCTATCCCTCCAGCATGTTTTGTTTATTGTGATGACAAGGTTTAGATCCCTGGAGCGTGTAGCTCTGAGGGATTGGGATTTCTTTAAGTGCAGCATGTCCAACAGCTCTGGGTTTGACATGGCCTTGTATGTTAAGCAGAGATCGCCTCTGAGTAGACGATATGCGACAGAGTATAGCTGGAGTTTTTTAAGGCGGTCAGCGCAGGGCATCTGCTTTAGGCCTGTGATTCTTTTAGTGGGGTATTTCTGAGGCCTTTCCAGTTGTTGCAGATGTCTTGAGAGGTACATACCAAATGGGGCGTTGTATTCTATAATGGGTCTAATGAGGGATGAGTACAGTGGGACAATGACCTCCTTTTTCTGGATGAAAAGCCCTTCGTGATGAGGTATGCCACATAGAAGGATTTCCTGACTGTTGTGGCGATGTGGTTATCGAAGGTGAGACCACTGTCCACCTGTGTCCCTAAGTCTCTTATCACACTTTCTGTGTTTAGTGTACTGCCACCTATATGGTAATTCATGGATACATGTTTTTCCCAAAGGGGATAACAATACATTTCTTGGCATTGAGCTTGAGCCCATGGCTCTGGCACCAAGCATCTGTTTCTGTAAGGCCCTTTTGTAGAGTATCCACATCATTTGGGATTCAATAATGGCTCCCAGTTTGCAGTCATCTGCAAACTTTGCTAGCCAGAGTCCCTTAGTGTTGACCTGTACTTCAGAGAAGTAGATGCCAAACAAGAGCGGCCCCAGGACTGAACCCTGAGGTACTCCACTTGTCACTTGTCTGGAGCTGGATTTGGAGTCGGCTACTTTTACAGTGTGGGTTCTATCAGTAAGCCATTTAGCAACCCACTGGGTGACATAGGGATTAATGCCCAACTTAGTAAGTTTATCTATGATTCCAGAGTGGGGGGATGGTGTCAAAGGCCTTGGCAAGGTCTAGATAGGCTGTGTGGACCACCTTACCCTTGTCCATGGCTCTGGAGACTGATTCAAAGAAGTCAATCAGGTTCAGGAGACAAGATCGGCCCTTCACAAACCCAAACTGGGTGGGGTCCAGTGTTTGAAGGTTGCCAATGTCTTTGTTTATAAGTTCCATGATAATACGCTCCATGGCCTTGCAGATAAGGCTTGTCGGACTGATGGGACGGTAGTTTCCGGGATCCAAGGTGGATCCCCCCTTGTGGATTGGGATAACTGTAGCTCTGCGCCACTCAGTGGGTACAAAACCTGAGGTGAGGCTATGATTAAACATGACACTTAGGTGAGGTGCCAGTTCATATTGTAGTTCATGTAGTACACAGCCCGGGATGTTATCTGGTCCCATGGATGCTGTATTCTTGGCTTTAGAGAGTTCATTTTGTACCTGTGTGGCCGTTATTACTGGAGTTTGTCAATCTTCCGGTATTGAGATGGGCCATTTAGGGGGTGAGAGGGGGGTGAAGTTGGCACTGAATCGATCTGCCAGGATATTGGCAATATCCTTCAGATCAGTATATTTAATGCCATTCTGTTTTAGCTCAGAGCAGATCCGAGCATTGCCATTTAGATTCTTGACATAGTTATAGAATGCTTTGTGGTTGTCTTTGGAATCTTTGGCAATTTTATTTTCGTAACTAGCTTTGGAGGATTTTATGAGGCATCTCAGTTTCTTACTGAGGCTAGTAAGGGAGTTTTTTGCATCCTGGGATTTTCCTCTTTTCTGCAAAAGTTTCTTCCTTTTGTTGTAAAGTTTGTTTATGGCAGGGGACCACCAGATTGGCTTCCTTTTTTGGATGAGAGCATTTTGGTCCTATTTGGGATGGCACGATTCATGCATGAGTGGATGTGCTCGTACAGTGCCTTAGTGTAGGATTCAGCAGTTGAACTTTCAGTTCCCGTCTGCATGGGTGTCATGAAGTTTGTCACTTCTGACTTGAGTAGCATGAAGTTGGCTTTGGAGAAGTTTTTATGGTGGTTTCTTTACTGGGGGTGGGGTGGGATGTGGATGTTAAGGGTGATTAGCTTATGGTCAGACCTGACTAACGAGGGGTGACCATAGGTATGGAGCATTGATTTCCCATGTTGGTAATGACCAGGTCTAGGATATTGGAGCCCTGGTGGGACTATGGATTAGTTGATCCAGGGCGTTGGAATTTATGAATTCCAAGAACCGCTTGTAAAGGTGTTGGGACATGAGTAGTTTTCCCAGTTAATGGCAGGGTAGTTAAAATCACCCAGTATTAGGGTGTTTGGTTCTATCTTAATATTTTCTAGTATGTTTAGAAAGGTGTAGTGAGAATCTTGGGGTATGGTGGGGGATCTGTAGCAAGCTACAATTTGGATTGCAGTCTTACCTAGTGTTAGTTGCACTTGGAGAATTTCAGACACATAGTGTTGGCCAACTAGCCTGGTGGTGTGAATATCCTTGGTGTTTCTAACCAGAAATATTTTGCTGTTGTTCTTGGTGTGCTTACTGATGAGACTTTTCTTCTCTGCTGTTTCCTAATATGCTTCATTCTACCTACAACCATAGAGGAGTTATAAAACCTCTAGCAGAATGCAAGGGGAGAATGCCTAGAAGCCTGTACAGCTGAAACAGCAATTAGTAGGACTGACTAACATAATAGCTACCCCCTGCCATAAAGAAGTTAAGCAAGGAGAGTGACCTAGAATCACACACTGTTGGAAAATCCTGGTGTCTGGCTGGTGTGTGATTCTCAAACAATCTGGAAATATATCGCTGATTGATAAGTATATTTCTTGGCTTTTTAACCTTTCAGAGTCCTGCATTGTCTTAATTCTGCCTGACTGAATTGTTTTATATATTTTCTGGCATTGTTTTCTTTTTCTCATCTGTCCTGAAACTGCTTACCCCCTATTTCTGAGGTGGAGTTTATAAAACTGGTCTAATAGCTTTTGTGTTATCTGACTGCGTCACGGCTTGGTGATTTAAAAATAGTTTCTGTTTGTAAATTCCTGCATACACTGTTGGAAACTCCTGGTGTCTGGCTGTGTGTCATTCTCAAACAATCTGGAAATATATCGCTGATTGATAAGTATATTTCTTGGCATTTTAACCTTTCAGAGTTCTGCATTTATTAATTTTGCCTGACTGAATTGTTTTATATATTTTCTGGAATTGTTTTCTGTTTCTCATCTGTCCTGAAACTGCTTACCCCCTATTTCTGAGGTGGAGTTTATAAAACTGGTCTAACAGCTTTTGTGTTATCTGACTGCTACACGGCTTGGTGATTTAAAAATAGTTTCTGTTTGTAAATTCCTGCATACACTGTTGGAAACTCTTGGTATCTGGCTGGTGTGTGATTCTCAAACAATCTGGAAATATATCGCTGATTGATAAGTATATTTCTTGGCTTTTTAACCTTTCAGAGTTCTGCATTTATTAATTCTGCCTGACTGAATTGTTTTATATATATTTTCTGGAATTGATTTCTGTTTCTCATCTGTCCTGAAACTGTTTTTTTCCCTCCCCCTACCCCATTCTTGTGGTGGTGTTATAGTTGGTGACTTTGCAGTTGCCCACCCCTACTGTAAATTTGATCTGGGACACCCCTCCCAGTCTGGGGTTCACTCTACTTACTACACAGAGAACATTTGAGAACCTTGAATATTTCTGAATTTCTTCTGCTCCTTCTTCCACTCTCCTTGCACTTTACATAAAAAAATTGTACTTAATTTTGATTTTGCATCTTCTTAAAAGTATTCAATTTTATTTATTCTGCTCCATTTATTACTGCTTGGTAGTATCCTGATTAAATTGTAACTGTTGTTATTCTAAGCCTTTTGGTTTAAGCACTTGGGCTCCAGACCAGTTGTTTTACATTAAGAAGGTTTGTGGTCTGCACTGTTGTGGCAGGACAAGTAGCTTACATCCTTCTAAGTTGGGAACTGCTGATTGAAAGCTCAGTGCCTGTTATTCTAAAAGTGTATTAGTTCTGGTTAAAGCACTTGGACTTCAGGCCAGTTATTTTTCATTGAGAAGGTTTGTGGTCTGCACTCTTGTTGGAGGAGAGGCTAGATTCTGCCCTTCTGAGCTGGGAATTTCTGGTTAAAGGCTTATTGTGCCTGCTTATTTGAACTGTTTCTTTCTGAAATTGGTGTGCCTTGTTTACTGTAGCACAGACTAGATTCAGACATCCTGAATCTAGCTTTGTTTGTATAACTTGAGCACTAATCCTAGGTTTACCATATTTGGTTATATGAAAAAGAGGACGAAAAAATATGTGCTGGTATTATACCAGCACATATTTTTTTTGTCCTCTTAGGTTTACCAGATTAAAAAAAAAAAAAAAAAAAAAAAAAAAAAAAGGTCTTTAATGCAGTTCCGCATTAAAAACAAGTAGCTCCATATTTGATGATTTTTGACTGATCCATATGCCGGTATACGAGCCAAATCAAAAACTTGCACAGTGGACCCTCTTCTGTTCTAGGGTTACCACCTGTTCCACTTTGCGAGGGGCAGTCCCTCTTTGGGCAGTTGTGTCCTGCAAAAAATGTGAACAAATGGCAAATGTCCTGAGATTTTAGGACAAAATAATTTTCTATATTTTATGTAATAGTTGCATGAAACAGTTATTCTGTATCTGAAACACCTAAATGTTATAAGAAACAGAATAAGGAACTAAAATGCTACAAGAATAAACTTTTATTCAGGCAAAAAAATGAAGTTCAGTCCTTTGTACTGGCCGTGGGTATGTTTTGCCCTGCAAAATCTGATGTTTGTAGCACAAATATCCCACTTTGGGCATTTGGAAAGGTGGCAACCCTATTCTGTTCAATGCGGAACATCAAGCAGTTCCACATTAAACAGAGCTCCGTTTTTCGTTTTTTTGATTGGCTCGTATACGAGCTAATAAAAAACTTGCACAGCGGGCCCTCTTCTGTTCAATGCAGAACATCAAGAACAGAGCTCCATTTTGCAATTTTTTGATTGGCTGATATACAGGTATACGGGCCAATCAAAAAAAAAAACAAAGTGGAGGCTGTTTTACCGGGTCTGTAACCAGTAGTGCGGGACTCAGGATTGGACTGCGGATCCCGGAACAATCCCGCTGAAATAGGGACGTCTGTTTTTTGAAAATTCTGCGATTTGTCCGGGTTTTTGAAAAACTCGGACAAATTGCAGAATTTTCAAAAACTGCCCTGACGCCCGGACAGAAGCCCAAAAAGAGGACGTGTCCGGAGAAACTTGGATGTATGGTAACCCTAACTAATCCAGGCCATCTTTTTTGGAGAAGGTTCCCCTGCACCCTAGTGGCAGGAGTGTGCAGTTAGAACTTGTCTCATTGAAGACTACTGGAACAGGGCACAGTTTTGAGCTTTTTTACTGGTTAACTGGGTAATTTGTTTAAATCAGTTTGCTTGTTTCTATTGTTATATAAAAAATTGCACTTTATTCATCTGCTTTTACTGTATTTGTGTTTCTTCTTACTTAATTTTGCTTTTGCTGCTTGTTCTTAAAAGTACTTAATTGCATTTATTCTGCTGCATTTATTACTGCTTGTTAGTAGCCTGATTAAATTGTAACTGTTAATCTAAGCCTTTGGTTGAAGCACTTGGGCTTCAGATCAGTTGTTTTACATTAAGAAGGTTTGTGGTCTGCACTGTTGTGGCAGGGCAGGTAGCTTAATCCTTCTAAGATGGGAGCTGCTGAATGAAGGCTTAGTGTCTTTTATTCTAAAAGTGTATTAGTTCTGGTTTAAGCACTTGGGCTTTGGGCCAGTTATTTTACATTAAGAAGGTGTGGTCTGCACTGTTGTGGGAGGAGAGGGTAGATTCTGCCCTTCTGAGCTGGGAGTTTCTTGTTAAAGGCTTATTGTGCCTGCTTATTTGAACTGTTTCTTTCTGAAATTGGTACGCCTTGTTTGCTGTAGCATAGACTCAATTGAGACCTGCTGAATCTAACTTTGGTTGTATAACTTGACACTAATCCAGACCATCTTTTTTTGGAGAAGGTTCCCCTGCACCCTAGTGGCAGGACTGTGCAGTTATAACTTGTCTGACTGAAGACTGTTGGAACGCGGCTCAGTTTTTAGCTTTTTATCGGTTAATTGGTTAATTTGTTTAAATCAGTTTGCTCATTTGCTACTGTTATATAAAAAAAAATACACTTTATGCATCGCCGCTTAGCTAGAGTTAAACTATTCCCGGCACCATAAAGTCTACTCTTTAAATGTTCCCTTAAAACTTTTCAGATTTTAAGTTTTAGCACTCAAATCTGTTTCAGTGAGCTCAGCACTTGTTCAGAACTCATTGTAAGCACTAAATATGCTACAAATTACTGCAGCACTAAAATTTCCTCACTTGTCTAGAGAAAAACAGTTTTTAGTACTTAATAAATAAGCACCTATCCAGGCATGTCTAAGGGTCAGCTCCTGGTGTTTTTCCCTGTCTACCTGATGAATCTGGGCATCTTGGGGCAATGTAACAATTGCCTCATGTACACAGACAACCCTCTCCTCTTACCACTCAACACCTCAACCTGTGAGAGATGCACTTATATATCCAAACTGGAAGCAAAGCTCTCTTCACCTAAGACTGGACTAGACAGTCAAGAGGAGAAGGTAAACACTTGCACCACAACACACTCATTACACAGCCCTTGAAACCTACACCATCAAAACAGACACATAGAAACACAAAACACACACGTACATACACAGAGGCACTCAATAAAAATCTGCTGAAGCAACAGAGACCTCCAAAGCAGAAACGCAAGCAATCTCCACCACCACATCACAAGCCAAATGACACATAGCTCACAAACTCAGTGTGCCACTCAACCACAGCCCATAAGTCATAACAACGTACCCAACACTCTAATCATAGGTGACTCTATAGTCAGGCACACTGATGTTCCACTCACCAGGCTAAACAAGAAGAAAATTACTGTCAGCTGCCTGTCGGGTGCCAGGATCTGCCACATAATGGAAGCACTCAGGTCACTCCACAACAAGTACAAATATGACTCTGTCATTGTCCATGATGGTGTGAATGACCTGAGACGTACCTCCCTGGATTACATGAAAAGAGACATGGAGGAGCTCTCTGATCTTGTAGCCCAGGCAGGTAAGACCCTAGCCCTGAGTAGCATCCTGCCATCACCCAAAATGATACTACAGTACAAGGTCAAAATGATTGATTTCAACAATTGGCTAAGCTTCTGGTGTCATTCTAAGGGGATCCAGTATCTGTCTGCCTGGAATGACATGATCAACAGACCACAATGTTTTGCCAGAGATGGCCTGCACCTGTCGCCCTTGGGATTCCGGATACTGGCTAAAACTCTTGCCACCCCATAGTGCCTTTTTTAGGCAAGGTTCAAATGACAAATTCACCACAGTAACAGGTACAATCAAGCAAAATCTGAGGGTAATGCTACTCAGTGCTAGAAGTCTAAACCTCAAAATGCATTCACTTGAGGCACTCCTTAAAATGGAGAACATTGACATCTGTGCAGTGAGAGAGACCTGGTTCAAGGCTCCAGAGAGCACCCCTGCATTACCAGATTATAATGCATACCACACCTTTCGGCCACCTAACCTGGACCGAAAAACTAAAGGCGGAGGTGTGTCCATATTCATTAAGGATATCCACACCTCCAAGCTAGTTGCTCAGCATAATGCATCCGAGATTATCCAAGTGCAACTAACTCTGGGCAAGACCGCAATCCAAATTGTAACTTGCTACAGATCCCCCACAATGCTCCGGGATTCCCACTCCTCATTTCTTAATATACTGGAAAATATTAGGGTACAACCCAACCCCCTCATAATGGGCGATTTCAACTATCCCACCATTAACTGGGAAAACTACTCATGTACTAACTCTTTTGCTCAATGTTTTCTGGAATTCATAAATTCCAACGCCTTGGATCAACTTATCCACACACCCACCATGGGGCAGCAATATCCTAGACCTGGTCATTACCAATATGGGAGACCAGTGTTCCACACTAGAGGTCAATTCTTCGTTGGTCAGATCTGACCACAAGGTAATCACCCTAGACATCTACATTCTGCCCCCACCCCCATTAGGGAAACCACCGTAAAAAAATTCTCCAAAGCCAAGTGGCAAACTTCACGACACCCATGCGGATGGACAATAGAGGTATGACTGCTGAATACTACACAAATGCACTTTATAAGCACTTACATGAGTGCATGGATCGTGCTATCCCTAACAGAACCATGATGCTATCTTCCAAAAAAGGGAAGCAAATCTGGTGGTCCCCAGCCATAAACAAATTCTACAACAGAAGAAAGAAACTGTTGCAAAAAAGAGTAAAATCCTGTGATTGGAGGAACTCCCTGGTCAGCCTCAGTAAGAACTGAGATCACTCATAAAATCCTCCAAAGCTAGTTACGAAAACAAAATTGCCACTGATTCTAAATACAACCACAAAGCATTCTATAGCTATGTCAAGAATCTCAATGGCAACACTCAGATCTGCTCTGAGTTACAGCACAATGGCACTAAACATACAGAACCAACTGATATTGCCAACATCCTGGCAGATCAGTGCTAACTTTACCCCTCTCTCACCCCCTAAAGGGCCCATCTCTATACCAGAAGAATGCAAAGTTCCTGTAATCACGACTGCACAGGTAAAAAACACATTCTCCAAAGCCAAGAACACAGCATCCACAGGACCTGACAACATCCCAGGCTGTGTTCTACATGAACTACAGAATGAACTGGCACTCCACCTAAGCACCATGTTCAGTCATAGCCTCACCTCAGGCTTTGTGCCCACTGAATGGCGCACAGTGACGTTTATCCCATTCCACAAAGGGGGAGCCACCACGGACCCCAGGAACTACCACCTCATTAGCCTAACAAGCCTGGTCTGCAAGGCCATGGAACGTATCATCATGGAATGTATAAACAAAGACACTGGTAATCTCCAAACTCTGGACCCCACCCAGTTCGGGTTTGTAAAAGGCAGATCATGTCTCCTAAACCTGATAGACTTCTTTGAAGCAGTCACCAAAGCTGTAGACAAGGGTTAGGTGGTTCACACAGTCTATCTAGATCTCGCCAAGGATTTTGACACCATCCCCCAATCTGGAATTACAGATAAACTCACTAAACTAGGTATAAATCCATATGTCACAAGATGGGTTGCCAACTGGCTCACTGACAGAACCCACACTGTGAAAGTAGCAGACTCCAAATCCGACTTCAGATCAGTGACAAGTGGAGTACCACAGGGTTCAGTCCTGTTCCTCTCCTGTTTAGTATCTACTTTTTTGAAGTACAGGCTAACACAGAAGGTCTTTGGCTAATTAAGTTTGCAGATGACTGCAAACTAGGAACCATAATCGAAACTCCTAACAATGTAGACATCCTACAAAAGGGCCTCATTGTGACAGATGACTGGTGTCAAAGCCATGGCCTCAAGCTCAATGCCAAAAAGTGCACTGTCACCCCCTTTGGTAAAAACTCTGTACCCATGAGCTACCACATAGGTGGTAGTCTACTTAACACCGAAAGTGTGATAAGAGACCTTGAGACACAGGTGGACAGTAGTCTCTCCTTTGATAATCACATCACCACAGTAGCCAGGACATCCTTCTATGTGGCACACCTCATCACAAAAGGTTTCTCATCCAGGAAAAAAGAGGTCATTGTTCCCCTCTACTCGTCACTCATTAGAACCATTATAGAGTGCAATGCCCCTTTTGGTATGTACCGCACAAAACATCTACAACAACTGGACAGGCCACAATAATACCTCACAAAGAGGATTACCGGCCTCAAACAGATGCCCTACGCAGACCATCTCAAAAAAACCAGCTTTATTCCATCGCATATCGCCTATTGAGGTGATCTCTGCCTAACATACAAAGCAATGTCAGACCCAGAGCTGTTGGACATGCTCCACTTAAAGAAATCCCAATCCCTCCAAGCTACATGCTCTAGGGACATAAACTTTGTCACCACAATAAACAGAACATGCTGAATGGATAGATTTCTGTCCCGGAGACTTCCCATACCCTGGAACAAACTACCTATCTATATCAAACAAAGCTCCTCATTAGCACTCTTCAAGAAAAATCTTGATTGGATGGGAAATAGGAAATTCACCCCAGGGATCACCTCTGGGGCTCTGCACAGGAAAATATTTTTTTTGGGTGGTGAAAGCCAGGATACCTTTTTGGCTAGGCTTATATAGGCCCTAGGGGCAATAGCCTAGTACCTACCTATGAACCTATATCTGGTGTTGTCTGAATGATATGCCACCCAAGAAAATAATTGGCTAATACATTTCCTTTCAATTGACAAAGAAATTACTAAATACCTATATGGGCATGAAACAGCCTGACTACAATGACCATGAGCAATTTAAAAAAAACAAATGTTACCTAGAGCTGGGATAACGTGTGAAGTTATAAAAATTTACAACTGGGCTTTTAATGCTGACAAACTGCTAATAGCACAGATGCATGACTTAAAACATACTTTAAACTGGAGTCAGTAACTGATAACAGTACGATGCAAATATTAGAAATTCAAGCAGTAGGGGGGCCGTGGCCAAGATGCCAGTCTGATAGCAGCAGAAATCCATAGCTCTGCTTAGATTTTAATATCCTGACAGGAAATATACTTTAATTTTTAGAAATATCTAACTAAAAGTATACTAAAAGTATACTAAAAGACAGAGTAACATAGACTATTTATTATTTTCTAAAAATTAATACACAGTCAAGAGAATTTTTTAATTATTCCTGTTAAGAAGTTTTCTACTGGAGATCTCAACAAGAGCAACTCAAAGAACCCACATTAGGAGAGTGCAGTGAAGAAAGAACTATGTCTTATAATAACAAACATCCAAGAACTGTCACTAAAAACATGAGCAACGTGAAGAACCCACACCAGGAGAGTGCAGTGAAGAAAGAACTACATCTTATAACAACAAACATCCAAGAACTGTCACTAAAAACATGAGCAACGTGAAGAACCCACACCAGGAGAGTGCAGTGAAGAAAGAACTGCATCTTATAATAACAAACATCCAAGAACTGTCACTAAAAACATGAGCAACGTGAAGAACCCACACCAGGAGAGTGCAGTGAAGAAAGAACTACATCTTATAACAACAAACATCCAAGAACTGTCACTAAAAACATGAGCAACGTGAAGAACCCACACCAGGAGAGTGCAGTGAAGAAAGAACTACATCTTATAATAACAAACATCCAAGAACTGTCACTAAAAACATGAGCAACGTGAAGAACCCACACCAGGAGAGTGCAGTGAAGAAAGAACTACATCTTATAATAACAAACATCCAAGAACTGTCACTAAAGCATGAGCAACGTGAAGAACCCACACCAGGAGAGTGCAGTGAAGAAAGAACTACATCTTATAATAACAAACATCCAAGAACTGTCACTAAAAACATGAGCAACGTGAAGAACCCACACCAGGAGAGTGCAGTGAAGAAAGAACTATGTCTTATAATAACAAACATCCAAGAACTGTCACTAAAGCATGAGCAACGTGAAGAACCCACACCAGGAGAGTGCAGTGAAGAAAGAACTATGTCTTATAATAACAAACATCCAAGAACTGTCACTAAAAACATGAGCAACGTGAAGAACCCACACCAGGAGAGTGCAGTGAAGAAAGAACTACATCTTATAATAACAAACATCCAAGAACTGTCACTAAAAACATGAGCAACGTGAAGAACCCACACCAGGAGAGTGCAGTGAAGAAAGAACTACATCTTATAATAACAAACATCCAAGAACTGTCACTAAAAACATGAGCAACGTGAAGAACCCACACCAGGAGAGTGCAGTGAAGAAAGAACTATGTCTTATAATAACAAACATCCAAGAACTGTCACTAAAATGGACAAATTTGAAAATGAAATGGATATTATCAAACAAGAATGCAATAAACAACTGGAACTTCTAAATGGTACAGTAAAATAACAATCTGAACAGATTCTTGCCGTACAGGAAACAGTAACTGACCCGGATACTAGAGTGATAGAAAATGAACATCACAATGAATTTCTTCTGAAACAAAACACCAGGCTGAATGAGAAACTGGAAGACCTTGAAAGCAGATCAAGGAGGAATAACATAAGAATATATGGAATTCCTGAGAAGAAAGATGGTGCTAACATGATTCGATTTCTCAATAAGTGGTTTTCATCAGCACTAAACATGGCTGACTCCCTTTCCTTTGGAATTGAGAGGGCTCATCGGTCCCTGGATCAAAACGTTATTTGTTTTGACAATGACTACACCTGTACAGTCATATAGAAGAAAGGAGCGTGTTCCTCTAATTAAGTCCTTGAAAAAAAAAACAATATTAAAACTCAAATTCATTTTCTTGCAAGAATAAAAATCACCCTGCCAGAAGGAATAAAGATCTTTGATTCCCTACAAGAAGCAGGAGAATTTATCAAAAAGAAGAAAATACTGTCGGACATAGAAGAAATGGAATGGTCATCCCAGAGTTTGGAGAGACAGGCAACAAAAAATGGACTCAAGTTTGTACCCACAGTACTACTTAGAGGACATGTTATAAGGCAGGAAATGTTTAGGTTTTTGAGGAAAATATATCTTAAAAATCATTTTGCTAGAATTTCTAATGTTAATTGTGCAGTTAGTAATGAATGTTTGCTCAATGAATCTGATGATAGTTTCTTTTCCTGAGCTGAAGATGCTAATGGAATATGTGATAATGATGTAGAATTTTAATGTTTTAATGTACAAAATGCAATTGATACATCTTTTATCCCGATTTTTAATAAATTTATGCCACCTTTTGAGAATCAGCGTATTGCACAGTTTGGGTCTATGGTAGGGTATGGAGATGAGAGAATCTGTGACTGTGCATTACTAGATAGACATGAGGTATCATATAATCTTACATTAAAAGAGTGGCGGGCATTGAAAACTTTAAGTGAAAGAAAAGATATTGCAATTAAACCTTCTGATAAGGGAAATAAGATTGTAATAATGAATGCATTTCAATATTTTAATATGTGTAAAGCACATTTGGATAATGTAGAAATATATGAAAAATGTGCTATTAGTAAATACAAGCAAGCAGTGTTAGAATTTGAAAAAATGTTAGATAGGAGTGTTAGGATGGGCTTTTTTTCAGAGAAAGATGTAATGGATAGGCTTTTTACTTTTAACAGCGAAATAGCTGTTTTTTTCTGTTTACCGAAAATACATAAAAGTATGCAAGAGCCTCCAGGTAGACCCATCATTTCAGCTTGCAAGTATTTTTTACATAATATAGGTTTAGTTCTACATAGAATATTGTTACCTTTTGTGAAGGTTTTTCCAGCATATATTCAGGACAGTTTAGATTTATTGCAGAGAATATCCCCGATAGTATGGAATAAGGACAGGTATTGGGTAGTTCTTGATGTCAAGAGCTTGTATACCTCTATTAGACATGAAGATGGTTTAGAAGCCATTGGATATTTTATGGGAAATAGTCCCCTTTCTAAGTTTACAGTTGAAATGGTAAATTTTTGTTTGAAAAATAATTATTTTTATTTTAATAACGAGTTATATAGACAGAAACAGGGTACGGCTATGGGGGCAGCATTTGCCCCCATGTATGCCAACCTTTTTATGTCTTTTTTTGAAATGCAATTTTTATTTAAGTTAAATTTTATGAAGAAGTATGTTGATTTTTATTTTAGGTTTATAGATTATTTAATTTTTGTATGTAATGGAGGTTTTGAAGAAGTGGATCAATTTGTGTTAGAAATGCATAGTAACCCATTTGGTTTGTCATTTGACGGGTTACAAAAAGGAAATAAGGTGATATATTTAGATCTTGTTTTGGAAGGGAAGATAGAGGGGGGTATTTCTTCTAGTATACATAGAAAATTTGTAGATGGTAATCAATATCTACATGCATCTAGTTGCCATCCTCCACATGTAATAAAAGTGTTGCCTTATGGGGAGTTGGTTCGTATTTCAAGATTATGTAGTAACAAAGAGGTGTTAAAGGAGGAGATGCAACGAACCAAAGATTTGTTTTTGAGAAGGGGTTATGAACCTAAGGTTTTGTGTCAAGCCCAAGACAGGGTTTGCTGTGGGTTAGATGGTACGGGTAGCAGCTCTAGACATAAATACAAAGTAGTGAGTGGTGATGGTGCATTTGATTATGATAAAGTAGGTAGAAGTATGGCCAACATAATTTACTATGTGTCAGTGTATAATATCAGGAGTGATGAACTAAGAACATTGATAGAGTATTATTGGAAGTACTTGTTAGAAGATAGATTTTTGGCAAAAATTTTGCCTAATAAGCCCCTTTTTTCTTATAAAAGGGGAACAAATTTAAGAGACATGGTGGTACATGGGAGATTTTGTTTGCAAGCGGTTAGTATACCAAATATTTTGAATATTAAAGGGATATTGTGTTGTAATAAATGTATTTGCACCAATATAGTGAGAACTTTTGATAACATTAATGGAGTTAAATTTGAATCCAAAGATGTTTTTACATGTAGAAGTAAAGGAGTGATTTATGCATTAAAGTGCCCATGTAACCTGATTTATATAGGGGAAACAAAAAGGGAATTTCGGATCAGATTCATGGAGCATGTAAGAGATATTAGGAATAGAAGGGAGGATAAAATAATAGCTGCACATTTTAAAGTATTTCATGAAAGTGATATTACTAAGTTAAAAGGAACAGTTTTAGAAGCTGTTAAATGGTTTTGTGAGGATGAAAATATATTGAAGCAGAAATTATGTTATAAGGAGAGTATTTATATTTTAAAATATAAAACACTTGTGCCTAATGGTCTTAATAATGATTTAAATTGGAAATGTTTGCTTTAAATGTTGTGTTTTTTTGATTATTGAATGATGAAGTGTTGATTATGTGTATTATATAAACCTGTGGAAATGTTTGATGTTTGTTATTCCTTGAAGGTGGTAACACCGAAGCGCTAGAGAGAATAAAAGTTTTGTACCTGCCTTTCCTTTTTTTGGTTCCATTGGGTCACATTTGTTTTTTATTAACAAAAAATGGATGGTCTGCGAAGAAAGGACCAAATAAAACTAAGAAACTAAAGGACAAATGAATAAATTCCTTCTAATTTTAAATGCTTGTTTTATGAATCATAATATATTTGATTCTGGAAAATCTCTATACTGTAAGGTAATGTGAATCATCTTTATTATTAACTTTCTCTTTTCCTTTCTATATCTACCTCTTCTAATTACATATAGTAGTAAGTATTTAAATACATTTCTCTCTCTTTCTCTTGCTCTCCTTTCTTCCTATTCCTTTTTGTTACTTCTTTCTCTCTCTCTCTCTTCCTATTCCTTTTTGTTACTAATGTTCCTTTTCTCTTTTTTCCCCACTATAGGTACTTTACACACTTTTCCCTTTAAATAACTACAAATGATATATGTCTTCTAATTCTTCAGTAATAGTATAATTTGACTTAATACCAAAGTGCATTTTTTCTAGTGGGTCAGTGGTAGAGTAAACATATGTTTCTGATTAGTGTTTTTAACTAAATGTTTTAGACTCTTTGTTTAGACACATATAAACATTAATACAGTACATTAATGGTGTTTTACAGATGGCTAAATATAAGTTTTATATATATATATATATATATATATATATATATATATATATATATATATATATATATATATATATTAGGTTCTTTTTTTCCCCTCTAGTCTGGTTAATTGGTGGGTAAACGATTGAAATGTTATAAAATTATTTCTGATTTGAGGCAGCTGTTGTTACTCCTAAATAGCTGTTTTTATATGAAAGGGTTATTTTTTTCATGATGTGAGGAAATTGGTGGCCTTTGTGACTGTTCTTGTTGTGGAGATACATGACATGCACTGACAAGGCAGTTTCAGTGTCTTTTTTTTTTGCTTTCTGTAAACTCTAAAAGCTTCAAGATTTGATTTCCCACTGAAAATGCTTTTTTCCTCACTAGAAACAACCTCTGCTGTGCATGAGCCTATTTAGATACTTTTTAACAAGTTTATGAAGCTGCAGCTTGAGGAAACAACAGTGATGACATCACTTGGCCTTTTGAACTTGTTAATTGGCTGTATTTAGAATTCTTTTCTCTTGAAATTCTGTTATCCTTCACTAGATACTTTAAATGGTAAATAATTAGTTCTGATAAGTGTTTAACTCCTTTGAAAATACCCATGTTCTTTTATAGATGCATCCATTCTGCAGATTCAATGACACTTTTAGTAACTAAATGACATCAAATGAACTAGAAGCTGCATTAGAAAACTCATTATGCATATTAACATCTGACTTATGTTACATAACTAAACCTTTAGTAACTAAACAGAGGGTTGTGAGGCTTTTTTTGTAATAAGTGTTTATATATATATATATATATATATATATATATATATATATATATATATATATATATATTCAACAGAGCCTTACATGAAAAATGTTAGATAGATGACTGACAAAATGTTAAAACATCTGATGTTTCTTGAAATGTCTTGGAAATATTGACCATCTTCTTAACCTCCAGCTTCTAATGTTTATAGATACTTTGATCTGATGTGTATTTCTGACATATCTACTTATTAGAGGTGCTATTATTATATGTGACCTATTCATATAGCTTTAGTTATATTGGACACTCTCATTTTAATGTATATTTCATGGACTCAGATTTCTTTAGTTGCTTTCATAATGCTTTTCTTTTTTTGTTTTTATACTATATTCTAAGCAGAGATGGATAATTTGTGTATTTTGTTGCTGGAGAGGTGGTGGATGGATGGTTTGGTTAAGTTTTTATCTAAACCAGAAACTTTATGTTTCATGCATGTGTTTGTAAATAGTTTTGGGTTGTTGAGAGTAGTACTTAATACACATTATACGTCCATTATAAGTAAGTTTTCAGTAGATTTCAAGTCAACACAGAAGAAAGGTATTTCAGTAAGTAACAACATACACATTATAGTCAATGGCTTATAAATGTTTATCATTAAATATTAATGGTTTGAACAATAATGTCAAAAGAGCTGGTTTGCTTAAATATATCAAAATGCATAAAGCCCAGATCATCGTTTTACAGGAAACCCATCTATTAAAAAGACCTATAAAAATACTAATTTAATGGCTATACCATTCTGGGTGATTCATGTTTTAAGACTAAGAGAAGGGGCACCCTTATTCTATGGAAAAATACTTATACTATGCCAAGAATTACAATTTCAGATAAAGATGGGATGCTAAGCATGGTTATTTTGAAAATCAATAGGAAGTATTATACTTTGGTTAATGCATACTGGATACCAGGACTAAGTACTAAATATGTTGATAAATATCTGGACCTGATTACTTTAAATGCAAAAGGGGAAATTATAGCAGCATGTTATTTTAACTGCCTATTATCAGGCAATGATACCTCTAAAAATGGTAAAATAAAACTAACATTTCAAGCCAAGAACTTAAATGACTTTACAAACCAGATGAACCTTAAAGATATACATGGTTTAAGAGAACATTATTCCTTATTCTATACTCACTATTCATATCGGTTTGGTACATAAACAAACATTGATAAGGTCTTTGTATCAAATAATATATACTCAAAAATAAGTGATGTATCTATAATGACTTGTCCACTTTCAGACCATAATACTATAAACTTTACATTAACTATGCATACAGATGATTTAAGATTTCTACAGAGAATTCCTGCTTACATAACTAAGTTAAAAGACTTTAGGGAATGGGCAATGAAAGAAATAGACATGTTTATGGAAACAAATGATAATGGTGAAGTGGCTGATACTATACTATGGGACACCTTTAAAGTTTATATATATGGCAGAATAAAATCTTGATTCCTTAAAAAAAGGAGACAGTGGGACAAAAAACTTTTAGACTTACAAAAAAACATAGACAAGATAAAACTGGACGCAAAACCAAATAACAAAGTAACACATAACGGAATTACTAAGTTAAATCAAAAATACTTAGAAGTTCTGAATCATAAGGTAGCCATAAACCCAGAAAATTTGAAATTACAATCTTATGCTGTAAATCCTAAATATCTACATAAAATAGCAGTAAGATCGAAAAAAAAAATAAACAATCAAAATATTATTAATGAGATTAAATATAAAAGTGATGGCTCAGTTAAGAGTACATCTAACTTAATGGGTATATTACAAGTGTTCAGAAACTACTATAAAGATATAAATAATAGCACACCACTTTTGGAGACAGATAATGTAATAAATACTTTTATTCAAGAAAATATAACTACTAAGGTGTCAATGCAACAAAATAACATATTAAATAACCAAATAACACTAACAGAAGTGAAAGAGCAAATACAAAATTTAAAAGATAATAAAGCGCCAGGATTGGATGGAATAATTCCTGAACTATATAAGATTTTTTGAATATATAATAAAGAAAATGATGAGTGCCTTTACTATGGCTAAGCAAAAATGTATAACACCCCCATTGTGGAAATATTCAATTATCTCCCCCATTTTAAAACAAGGTAAGGACCCCAAATCTTGTGATTCATATTGGCCAATTTCATTACTAAACACTGATAACATTTTCATGACAATATTAGCTAATATGATAAAGAAAATGTTATCTAATCTAATACATAATGATCAGACAGGGTTTATTCTTCATAGAAAAGTGCAAGATAACATTATTAAATTACTGTCATTAATAGACATAGCATGCAAATACAAAAAACAACTAACTACTATCAGCCTAGACATAGTTGGTCTTATCTACAAAGAATTCTGATTGGTTTTGAATTCTCCTCAGATTTTGTCAACTTATTAATGAAAATTTACAGTGGGGCACACGCTTATGTGAAAATCGGATCATGTCTATCCTCACCACTAGAAATCCTCAAGGGAACTAGACAAGGTTGTCCTTTGTCACCATTATTGTTTGCTCTTTCAATGGAACCTTTTGCTACATATATCAGAAACAAGCAAAATATAAAAGGCTTTCAAGTTAATAAGGACTACTGTCCTACGATACAATTATTTGCTGATGATATGTTGTTAACGTTGGGTGATATTGATAGTTCTTTGCATGATGTCATAAATACCTTAAACAAGTTTGAAAGAATTTCAGGGCTTAAATTTAATCATAATAAATCCAAAACACTACTAATTAACAAAAAGATCAACAAAAACCTAAGAGAAAATAGCCTGTTTAATTGGGAGAATGATGTATTAGAATATGTGGGTGTCAGTATAACGAGTACATGGAAAGAGTCTGTTAAACTAAACTACAATAATTTAATAACCACCATTAGTGAACTAATCAAAGGATGGAATACAATGTTCTTCACAATGGAGGATAGGCTCTCTTTAATTAAAATGATAATTTTACCTAAAATTCTGTTTTATATACAGTCATTGATACTACCCCCTCCCAAAAACCTATTTAAAAATTAGATTCCATGCTACTTAAATTTTTACGGTTCCCCTTAAAACTTAGGATTACATATAAATGGCATATTAGAGCTTGGAACAGTAATGGGATAGCATTCCCTATCTTAGATCTTTATTCCAAATCTGTTACAATTAATGTAATATTACATTCAATCTCACCTACCTGTATATCTGGCTGGAAAATAATACATGAGATTCATATAACTGATGTCAGAACTATAGAAAATCAATTTAAGCAACAATACGGAATAAGTACAGTTCATTGGCTTTTACCTGAATTTTGTTTATTTAATAAGAAGTTTGATCATTTTTCTTATGGCACTAATCAAATATTTAATAACTTTAAAAATATAATTGATTGCAATTACAACATTAAACAATTCCTATTTCTTATATTCCATACATCATACTCCCCTGATTGCCTAGATTCTTTCAACATCAATGTGATGCAAAAATGAAAGGAAAATAACTTGATATTCTGGCATCAGTTTATTGAAAATAAGAGTATTAAACCACTAAACTCTCTTCTATGTAGTTTTGATAATAGTCAAGACAGTTGGTTGTTTATACACCCATTACGGCAGTTTATAGAAAACAAAATGAGAGTATCAATCAACCTAGAGACTGAATCTATACCTAGTTTGATCCAGCTTTTTTATTACGTGTCTTGAAAAGACAGATGATCAAAAATTAAGTGTCTCGCTTATCTATAAGATACTAAGAGAAGATACTCTAAAGTTTGACTCAGATTTTTGGATTACTATGTAAAGATTAATGGAGAACAAATATCTGATGAATCCAAAAAACTGTTACTGAAATCTACGTATGGTGCCTCTTCTTCATTATATTGGAGATTGTATACATGGAAATTTATGAATATGAGTTTCTATACTCCACATAAAATAAATATTATACTCAAACACAGTGAAAGTAAATGTTGGAAATGACATGAATTACTAGAGGCCAACTGGGTTCACATGTTCTTTGAATGTAGAAATGTTGATCAATACTGGAAAGACTTCAGATATTTTGTAAAGGCTTTATGGTCTGATAACTGTCATATTTCTAACTCACTAATCCTCTTCAATGATCCTGTACCTAATGCAATACCCTAAATCTCAGAGTCAGTTACTCTGGTCAATTCTTGCAATTGCCAGAAAAGTTATTACTTTGAACTGGAAAAGTAAACAGCATTTAATGTTTAAAGAAATTATTAATTTAGCAAAAGTTGTTTGTAGAAAAGAACTGCAAACCATTTGTTATAGAACTCATAACATTACTCATAAAAAATAGCATGGCAAAAATTGGAAAACCTTTTGAACAAATACTGATAAATTCTCATGAATAAACTGATTGTTTATCATGGAAGAATGTAAATATTGTAAATAGTTTTGTTATTGTTTTATTGTATTTGTTATATGTACATCTGTATAACAAAAACAAAATAAAAATGTTTTTGAAAAAAAGAAATTCAAGCAGTAGACAGACTTAAAAGAACATTGGGTAGTTCTGCAAGAAAATGGGTTTTGCAGCATGATCACAAAAACTCAGAAAAGTTAATTTTAGTAGAATGCGTAGTACTGGTTAATAACACATTGTTTAAAATTAAATTGTCTCTTTCTAAGTCTAAATTTACAGTAAGAAATATATAATCTTAAATTAAATAAAAATAGCAATTAATGGGTAGACGTTTTTCAATTGTGGAAGGGGGCACAGGGACAGATTCTAGTCCACTAATTCTGGGCAAAACCCAATAGTAGAAATTTGAAAACTGATATTTATGTCACAAATTAAGTTGCTCACATGGAATGTGACAAGACACCAGTTACAATAACTGAGTTATCATAATGTCATTCTGTTACAACCAAACTAGTAAAGGATACTGCATTTCTGAAAAGAAGACAGATTCAAGCCCTGCCAGATTTTGCTAGCATGATTACCACTGTCAAGGGTCCCCTAGTATATAAGCATAAGATTAATGAAAAAAATGGAAGTAATATGTAGGCATGTGACAGAAAAGACACACAAATAAGAAAATCAAACATAAAATCAGACATTTAGGAAAACATTTGCATCCTGTAGCTTTAACCCCTGACTTCCCCTAAGATATACAAAAAAAAAAAAAAGAGTTTTCCACGTTTTGAAAAGTGTTTCCACATTTTGATGTACCAGGAAAATGTGGGAAAAGGGAGAATCCATGTATGCACTGTGGAAGGTCAATGCCCTAAATAGGTAAAACAACAATATAAGAATAGGGGAAGAGAGGAAAACAGTTACACTGAAGAGGTGCGCAACCAAACAATTAGAGAAGGGAGTTAGTATAAGGTGATAGAACAAGGTATTGGTTAGATGGTAAAAAGAATCCACCATTTTACCAGAAACCCACTCCAAAGATGGAACACCACAAACACAATATTGGAATAGATATCAATATAGAAACTAAAGGTGAACTAACAGTATGCTCCGAAGTAAAATCAGTGCAAGACAGATGGCTGCAAAAAGACGTACAAGAAATCGCAGAGACAGACAAGATAAAATAGAAAACAAGGAGCATGTTAAGTGAGGACCCTACTGAAAGTAAGGTAGGTAAGAACATATAGTATTATAAACCCACTTTTATCCAGGTAGAACAAAAAGATATTGCTCAGATATTGGAAGGTTAAGAATTTTGTCTGCAGCTACACCTTGTTGGGGAAAGCACATACAGAAATGCAGTGTCAGCACTTTGGGAAAGGAAACTGTACCTATTTCATAAGACAACTTAGTAAAGAAATTAAGACTAAGTTAATGGACTTACAGGCAAGCCACATAAATATTAAAAAAAGCACAATGGGAAAATGCTTATATACAGGAAGCAAAGATATAACTAAGGGTTCGAGGAGAGAAAGTAAACAGGATGTTTCCATTATTTCTTACCTTATTTTGAGTGAAAAATGACCACTTATGTAGTGTAAGTAAAACTAGGAAGAAAATTATACATTACTAGCCAGTTCCAAAGCTTTGCAAGACACTAATCCATAATCAAGTGCTAGCAGGACAGATGGAGATGGACAAATCTAAGTCAAAGGTACTAGATAAATTTTACTGGGTGGATATAAACAAGACAATAGAAATTTTCTCTTCTCTGCTTTCTGTCCAGAATGTCTAAAAACTGACAGCACTCGATCCTTGATTTAAGAGTCCTCTGATTTCATTTTCTACCAGAGAGATTCCATTTGAACATACTGATATAAACATGGTTGGACCACAAGTAAACAATGAACTATGCTAAAAAGATACAAAAGCTGCACCTTTTTGAAAAACTAATAAAAAGGCTATTGTTGGAGAGCTGTTCCACTTTTTGTCTAGAATGGGTATCCCTGAAGAGGGAATTATTTACCAAGACATTCCCTTTATGTCAAGGGTATCACATCAGTTATTTCAGTGTTTTAAAGTTAAAAAGTTAAAGTCATTAGCCTCCTTCAACAGGCTAATGGATTAGTAGAGAGGTTCAATAAAACACTGAAAAAACATCAGAAAGGTTTATCCTCATTTGAACTGTTATATGGTAGGTTTTCCAGAGGGCTGCTTAATATTGGTAAGGAGACTTGACAGGAAGAGAAGACGCCATATAAAACCATGATAGAACACTATGTTAGCAGAGAGCAGGTTATGCTGTAGAAAAGGTTAACATGTATACAGCTCAGGAAATACAGGCACACATTTTAACAAGCATTCCCAACATAGAGAATTTAATCCAGAAGCATTAGCATTAGTCCCGTATAATTTAAGATTAAGTGGCAAGGGCCAGTTGAGACGACTTAAAAGAATAAATGCAGTGAACTTCAAGGGTAGATAGCCAGGAAAGAGAAAGACAGAGCAAATCCACTCCATTCATCTACTGAAACCATGAAAAGAAGCAGTAACTTACGTGGTTAGTTCGCCAAGTTGAAGTTCATACAGAAGAGAACAAACAATCTCTACCTAAAGTTCAGCTAAAGGAATTCTTGTCAAAACTACAGAGAAATAGGACTACAAATCTGCCATTTTTATATTTTTTATCTTCTTCTATCACTATTGGAGCTCTTCTTGTGATTAATATAAGTTGTTGTTGGTCTTTCAGCTTTTTCCCAGTAAGGGGTCGCCACAGCGGAACTCCGATCCACTAATGATTGGCAGTAGATTTTTACGAAACACCAAGGTGCCAGCTCGACACCCAACCTTCAACGAAGGCATGCCCATTTATGCACACGTCTTTCGAATGCTACCCAACCGCGGGGAGGACATGCAGACTCCACACAGAAGGCACTCCCAAGCCAAGCCGAGAATTGAATGAGAGAACCTCTTGCTGTGAGGTAACAACGCTACTGCTGTACCACCACGGCATCCTCTTGTGATTAATATAAGTACTTCCAGGTATTCCACTGAATAACCATCCTGAAAACCTTTCTTTATCAAATTTACATGTTCAGTTCTTTCTAAATGTGTCTCCTGTAACATAACTAGTTGCACTCTACATTTTTTAATATAGTTCACTACTCTTTCTTATTTGTATTTATCTGTAAGGCCATTTACATTTAAAGACATTAAAGAAAGCATCATTGTATTAAAAAGTTATTATTCCCACCTTTTATGTATAACACCTTTTTTGTTAAATACAGCTCTTGTGTTACATGCATACACTGTTTGGCAGGTTGAACTTTTATACAGTTGTTTCTTGTCATGAGCATTTGAGCCTATGTCACATGCACCCACACATAAACTGGTTCAGGAATACCCATATTTATGGGGATATGAGAAAATGAAATATTTAGGGCTATGGATTAAAAATTATTCTAGTGAGGCAGAAAGGATATGTGGGAAGAGACTAAATAAAAGATAATACAAAAACTGAGAAAAATGGAAGCTTTGTTATATGGATATGGATAGTAAGATACAAGCAGTTAAAATGTCTTTAGTCCCTTTAGTCTTATACACAGGTCAGGCATATTTCTATCAACCAGAGGAGAAGTTCTGGGTAGCAATTAAGAAAGAGCTGAAGAACTTTATCTGGGAAGGGAAGATGGCAAGAGTCAAGTGGGATATGCTGATTCTTCCAGGGGAACAGGGCGGATTGGAATTACCCAATCTGAAGGTGTATTTCAGAGCTGCATAGTTAAGACTCCTATGTATATAGCACAAGCAGAAAAATATAATTCAAGGTGGAAAGGGATGATGAAACACATGGGAAACTCAAGAAACAAGGAGAGATTGGGATTTCGGATGCAGGCCTTTAAGGAGAACAACAATAATCATGCAGAATATTATATCCATAAAGTAGCAGAAAGTATTCTACAAAGTAAACTAGCACACAAATGTTGAAGGTGTAAAGGGGAAGAAAGAGGTAACTGGGAACATATTTTCTGGGAGTGTGGTGAGTTGGCAGACTTTAAGGATTCCCTGCAGGGGATTCCAAAATAGTGGACAGCCTGTAAGCACACTTCTTGTGCAGCTCCTCAATCTCAAGACACTATCTGATCCTTAGCCGGTACATCCGCCAAAGAAAACATTCAAAACCATTAAGAATTGAGAGGAAAATACAGATTTATTTATTTTACATCAATATTTACTCAAAATAACTTGTCTATGAACTTATAATCTACTCACTGGATGCTGAACCCTGGACCACATGATGTGGAAACTTCCAGACACTGAGGCCTAAACAAAGAATATAATAAAAAGAAATAATTATGCAACCTGGAAATTTCATATACATTTATTTCTACTACTAACAAGATTTTGTAACTGGTTCTGAAATGGAAAATCATCCGGACCAAATGGAAACTGCAACTACAAAAAAACAAACTGTCCCAGATAACTACTCCTGAAAAAGACTTCTCTTCTAAGAGGCAAAAAAAATCAGTAAGCCACAACAAGAGAGTACTAAAATTGCCCTCAGATCAAAACAAGAACAGTCTCTGACATTAGACGATCTTAAAACTGCACTGCAACCTCTACAAACTGAAATCCAAGGATTCTCTTATAAGCTAACCTCATTTGGATCTAACCCTGATCAAATCATGCTTAGACTTGAACAGAATGAAGTCAAAGTTATGGACAATGAAATTAAAATAAATGAGATCAACAGAAGTTACAATCCAGTGATAACACTATTAAAGATCTACAACAAAAAAATTATAGACCTTGAAGCCAGAAGCCGACGTAACAACTTTATCCTGCGAAGTATCCCTGAAACCTTTGAGAGTCCTCAGCTTAACTCAATAATCAAAGAAATAATAAATACTCTAATTAATGATACAGATCTCATTAATAACATTATAACAGAAAGAGCTCACAGATCCATTAGACGTGTCCAAACTACTGAAACCCCGAGACAAATATATGTGAGACTATTAAAGTCAGCACACGTCCAATCAGTACTTGCTGCATTCAAAGCCAAAAAGAACTTCACTTGGAGAGGCCACAAAGTCAACATAATTCAAGATCTACCTACTGAGATTAAACAAAAACGATAAGAGCTCAGCAAATTTTGTGCTTATTTGATTGAAAACAGGATCCGGTTCCAAATGAAATATCCTGCTACTTTGTTTTTTTATTATAAAGAAACAAAAATGTCTATATAAAGTTATGAAGAGGCTAATTCCACTTTTCTCTGACTGTTTAAGGCAAATCTCTTTTAAATAACTCACCCTGCCTTATGCCAAGCTGAAAACTGACTTGCTATGTGATGTTGCCATCCTGTACATAGGTCATCCGTTTGATATAGCTTCCTTTGCTGTTTTTTCTTGGGCTTAGTTGTCCGTTAGCATTTTAACATTCCATTTCCCAGTAATCTTTTTCAGATTCAAGAGGAAATGTTGCTTCACTGAACCTTCAAGTAACTGATACAATATGTGACATACATCCTGCCTCTAAGCATTACTGGGAACATGCAAATGGCTACAAGAAGTCGCAAATGCTGTTTTGGCTTAACTAAAAACTGAATCTTCTTCTTTGCTTCCCTTCTCATTATATGAGGCTTCTGCACCATCAAAACTCATTTAATATTGAAGCGGATGCTGATATGAGCTTAAGAGCTCCATCACAAATCAAAACCATTGGTAGTTACTGCAATAAGAAAACTAGATGTGGACTCTGTCTTTTCAGCCCCTCCTTGTCAGATGGATCAGTGCACCTTTAAAATTAAATAATTAAAGGTACTTTTCTACTTCAAATGACTTACAGATATTTCTGCTTTTCTCAGGAAATTTTGATGTAAATGTTATCCTAAATGTTTTGTATAAGAGTTATGGTTGATTTTGTTACATGAATAGTAGCTTCATCCTAAGGGTGCACTGTGAATCCTTTTACTTCAATCAATCCTTGCTTATTAATAGTGGGTACTGAAGTCAAAAGTTTTCTTTCCTAGATAATGGAAGAGAGCATAAATAGGAAATTAAAGCGTATATACTATCAATACTTAGGTATAAAGAATAGTATACTAGACAATGCTCTCCTCTGCAGCCTTGCTAGTGGATCTTTACTTTAATGTCAGCATTCCATTAGACTACGCAATGGTGTTCGGACTCACACTGATGAACCTGCTCTTAGTTTTTTTTTTTTTGCATCATTGAGATTCCTCTTTTGACAGCTCTAGGTCCCTACCACTTCTACGTGTTTATGGTTATGTATATCATTGTGCTTAAAACTGCAAACAAAATTGTATGTGAATGAATTTTCTTTGTTTAACTGAAGCAGGGTCTTGTATATGGATTGATATGCTAATCATGTTTCCCTGTTTTATGATCCATTTTAGCACCTAAAAGTGTCTCTTATTAGATACTGCTATAGTTATTGTTAACATTTTAAGAATATATAAAATGCTACTCATCAGTGGTGGAATACAGGAATGCAAATTGATTATGCTACGTTAATCCCTTGTGATGCTTGCTTCCTAATTATATTGTATCAACTCTTGGTTAAATATGAGCACTGAATAGTTAATTTTTTTTTTTTGGTTTAGCCAGATGCTGTGTAAAATGATCAGCTACTAGTATAACTTAGTGAACTGATAGCTTAAAAAGCATTACTTTAAAAGTCTATATGGTAGGTAAATTGATGCAAATTCATTGTACAAGAATGTTCATTTATCACATATATAAGTAATGACAAAGATTTGCTTGCTGCTTTATTTATCTTAAGTACATAACTGTTGAATTACTTTTTTAGAGTATTGTACTGGATCTACTTATCTGTGAACACATCTCTATGGTTCTGTCCATAAAATCTTTATTAACCTATTCCACACAATCAGGATGAGATTATATCTTGTAAGTTAAATATTTCTCAACATAAATTTTAGTTATAGATATACTTACTATATAGATTTATTAATATGATATAATATCTCCCTACTCTGTACTAAAACATACTTCTTCAACAGTCTGTATTTAGTATAACACAACCCTCTCTATGTTGTTTTAATAGTGTTGTCCCTTGTTGTAGGTTTCATTTATTTAGGTACATCTTTTAGTCTTATCCAGGATATTTCTATTCTTAAATAAGTTTTGTTACTCTTTAACCACTGGATTACTCTAACACTTTTAGCGCTACCTTTCTAGATTTAACAAGCTACTTAAACATGATTTTTGTTACAAGATTTAGAATCAAGATAGTGATCCCTTTAAAGTTTCTAATATATTAAAGGAGCAACATTGCACAGTTTTGTAGCTGATGATTGTTTACTTTTGGAACACGTTAGATTTTATCGACATTCCTCTACTACTTATATATGCTACATTGCTACATATATGCTCAAACTTGATCAATTTCTTGGTATACAATAAACTGTTTTTCATCTACACAGAGGGCTGAGTGGTTATTCGCTTACATAGGAATTAGGAGATTAGAAGTCACCTCACATTTAATTTTCTATTACTTAACACTCCTTATTATACACTGCTATATTTACTTTTCTCATATAATAATATGCATAAAAACTATTTTAGATTGAGATAATGATTTCAATAGATTCTTGGAATATAAAGGGGCTATTAGAAAAGAAAAACAGAAACCTAATCATGCATTTCTTATTTCAAAATAAAACTGATATACCTTTTCTACAAGAAACTCACATGTCTAACCAACTCTGAGATAATGAAAGGAAATGGGTCAAGCAAATTATTGTAGCATGTTATAACACGTCATCTTGGGGAGTAGCTATTATAATAAATCAATCTTTCCAAGGAATAATCACCTCTTCTAAGACTGATCCTAATGGAAGGTGGGCTTTGTTCACTAGTAACTATCAAACCCTAAATAAACCTTTGCTCTTTCTTAACATTTATAGCCCCTGCTCAAATCAACATAATTTTATTTATATCTTTAATATTCTGGTTAATTATCCAAATCACTTATACATCATAAGTGGGGATTGGAATGCTTTACTCGATCCTGACAAAGATAGATCTAATAAAGACACTAGACAATTGCAACACACTACCGCAGCCCTACAAGAATTACAGAATACCTTTGAACTTACAGACCCCTATACTAAAGTTAGACAGGATAACAACTCCCAGATTTAAAACCCTGGTCAAGAATTGATGCTTTCTTAATTTCCCTAACCTTTCTTTCCTACAGATTAAATTATAAGGTCTCCCCCCCAGAACCATTTTGGACCATTCAAGAACTAGTATTGTCCTTAACCTCTTGCCCTTTAATCAAAGATCCTCTTATTTCAATAAGTGGTCACTAAATCCTAATATCATTCAAATTCATGAGGTATTGCAGAAAATTAATTATATTCTAGCACAACTGGATGCTGATACTCAAATTCCATATGACATTCAATGGGCGGCAGTTAAATCGGTCAGAGGTCTCATTATCCAAAAATCCTCATAATATAAGAAAAAGAATAATAATCTCAAACTCAAACTTGAGACTCAAATTAAAGAAGCTGAACTAGAGCGCCAACATAATTACTCAAAAGAGCTTGAAAATGTATTGAATGATCTGCAGAAGGAACTGCATACTCTTTACTTAAAAGATATTTCCTTTACTGAGATGAGATCGATATTATCAATATTCTGAATGGGCCCAAACCCCTTCAAAAATACTTGCTAGGTTAATTAATATTAAAAATGGCCTGCCGAGGATTAAAGAAATAAAACATGAATGACTTTTGAAACATAAGAGGTGGGAGGTTGGCATAATGGTTAAGGTGTTTACCTTACAGACACAAGGTGCATGGTTTGATTCTCAAGTTTGGGAATTGGCTAGGCTTAAAATGGCCCACAAAGGTAGTTAGCCTAGTAATAATCTATGAACCTATGAACCTATAAAGACCAAGACATTATAAATACTTTTGAGGTCATATACAAAAATCTTTATAATTTGCCTAACTCTCCCTGTACAGACTAATTTTTTGAGTTTATAAATAAATTAAGATTCCCACAGATTACTGATCATCAGAAACAACTTCTTAAATCACCCCTGAAATTAGAAGAAGTAATAAATACAATAAATAAACTTAAAGAAGGTAAATCTCCTGGACCGGATGGATACACAGCGATATTTTACCAAAAATTTTCAGAACAGGTTTCTAAAACTCTTTTAAAGGTATTCAATTATATAACACACCATGGCATAGCCGATAAATATATTAACAATTCAAAAACTATTCTAATTCTTAAACCAAACTCTGACCCAACAGACACAGCCAGTTATAGGCCAATAGCCCTTATTAATATCGATCTTAAAATTTTAGCCCACGTTATTGCTAACAGACTGAGGAACATTCTTCCTTCCATCATCTCTCAAGAACAAATGGGTTTTATGCAGTCTAGGCCAACTTGTGATAATACATTTCTTTCAGATACCATTATTAGACTTCTAGATAAGGATAGACATCCTAGATATGTCCTTATAGCTGTTGCAAGCAAAGCATTCAACAGAGTAAATTCAAAATGTTTATTTAATCTCCTGCCCTCTTTTGGAATTACACAAGAATTTATAAAAATGTTACAGGTTCTCTATCAGAAGGCCTCTACTACTATTCAAATAAATACATTTCAATCCAACCCAATCCCTATCACTAATTGCACAAGGCAAGGCTGCCCTCTTTCCCCTTATCTTTTTAATATATACTTAGAACCCTTGCTTTTATTTATATCTCAAAATACTTTCCACCACATACCCAAATTGTCAAACATGAAACTCTCATATTCTGCCTTTGCTGATGATTTAAGTTTGTACTTCCAGTTTCCCAACACTGATCTCCCAAAAATTCTTAACTCAATAAATTTGTATTCCAAGTTATCTAACTATAAACTAAACTTGAGTAAATCCTATGTATTTCCCTTAAATCCACTAGGCCATAAGGAACTCTATTTTCCTGATAGTGAGACAAAAAATAAATACCAGATAAAATATTTAAGAGTAACTTATACTTCCAAATTTAGAGAGCTCAATAAGAACAACTTATTACATACTGGGACTAACATTCAATATGATATTAATAGATGGACAAATATTAGTATGTCTTTACTATCTAAAGGCAGTGTGGTTAAAATGAATATCCTACCTACAATTCTTTTCCAAATGTATGCTACTTTCTCAACTATCCCTCAAAAAACTTTTTAGTGATATGGAAAAAACATTATCTAAATTCCTTTGGCATCCAAAATTGTCAGAATTAAATATGATAAACTACCCCTTGCAAAATATTTAGGAGGCCTGGGCTTACCAGACTTTAAACTTTATTTAACTATAATTACGTCTAGTAGATTGGTCCAAATAGCAAACTATGTTCCTAACGTGTCTAGTTGGACACCCCAATGGATCACAATCTGGTATGGTCAAATTGAATCCCTTAAATTTAATCCCAGATCTCTCCCCTTCATAAATTTAAACCAAAGTAATTTTTACATCAAGAAGATACACTCACTGTTCAACCATACAATACTAACTATTCAAAATGTATTTAAATCTATACAGCTATCCAATTCCCTTGCCTTCATGCAACCACTTCATCTAAACTCTAATCTGCTAATCAATAATTAACCAATAAACCTAACAAATTACCCTCTTATCAAAGAATTTACAATATGGGACATCTATAACTGGCAGGAAACTTCTATATCTAAATTAAGAATGAAATTGAAACTCCCTAAAAAATATAATAATGCTCTTAATCAGATTATACATACATACATACATACATACATACATACATACATGCATGCATACATACAAATGTTTCAAACATGGACATTAAAGCCCTTCTAGCTTGCCAATATGCCAAAACACCTGTTCTCATAATTAATGTCCAGGCTGTTCTTAAAAATATCTTAACTAGTACTTGCTTTAATGTAATTTGGTAGTCTGTTCCAAGCATCGGCTACTCTGTCAGAGAACCAATTAGTACACTTCTCATTCCTATAGAATCTTCTACATAGGTTATCTGACGATTCTCTGGTACTTTTTGATAACCACAAACATTCCCAGAGGTAGTTGTCCCTAAATCCCCTATATACCTGAATAAGATCTTCTCTTAAATATATGTAAGAGACACTGTACAAGTCTTTCATACTAACTTAGATTTTCACATCCATGGATGTCCTTAGTATATTTCAGCTGCACTCTTTCCAGTTTATTCATGCTTGTTTTCCTATAGGGTTTCCATATTGTTACTCCATACTCAAGTTTGGGTCTAATGTAACTAACAAACAATGACTTCATTATGTTTGATTTCCTAGACTTTATAAATCTTTTTATACAACCTATAGTTCTATAACTATCATTAGCCAACTGGTTGATATGATTAGAAAAACTCATATCTGAATCTACCCATATACCCAGGTCCTTAAATGAGCCTACAGTTTCAATCACTGTGTGCTGTATTAAATATTCACCTTTCAGTTTATGTCTCCCAAATCTCATATGCTTAGTTTTTGATGTATTTATCAACATACTATTCTCCTGTGCCCAAATGGTCAATTTAGTCAAATTATTTTGCAGACATACCTTATCTGTAACACTTGTAATCAGTTTACCCATTTTCAGGTCGTCAGCATATAGACTATTGAACACCTCAGATGAAAAAGTAAGGTCTGAAAGATACAATCTAAACAAGTAAGGGTCTAGTACAGGGCCATGTGGGACACCTTGACTGTAACCAAGGATTTTACCTGTCCAGTTGGTGTGTGATACTTGCCATGTCCTATATGTAAGCCATGCAGCTATCCATCTTATCAACAGTACATTAATACCTAGTTGTACTAATTTATTGATCAGTGTTTTGTGCATGACCCTGTCAAATGCTGAAGTTAAATCTATATAAATCACATCACAGCACAATTTTTCATTCATAGCTGTTATTATATTGTTATAGAACATCATGTTACAGGTGGTAATAGATCTATTTTCAACATACACATGCTGATAAGTCCCAACCTATCCAGTTCTGACAATAACTTATCCAGTATTACCTTCTCCATTATTTTTCCACAACATGAAAGTAGACTTAAGGGTCTACATGAGTCTGGGTTTGTCCTACTCCCCTTTCCCTTAAAGATAGGTTTAATAAGTGCATGTCTCCAATCTTGAGGAATCTCCCCATATTTATATGACCTACTGAATAATAGGCAGTGTAAGTTCTTGCTTAAGTGTTCTCAGGTCATTGTTACTTATCCCGTCTCCTCCCTACACTTTGTTTGGATCCAGTTTGTACAGTTCTTTTTCAATATAATCTAATTTGATTCCAGTAACTGGGGTTAACTGGATGTCACTAGGACAACTCACCACCCCTTTTATGGAGCCAAACTGTTTTGCATAAGATTTTGTAAATATATATATAATCTGTTGTGTCTGAGAATACATTTTAGAATCTGCACACAGTTTATCAATTTGTGTATCTTTACTCCTTCCACATCTTATGTATCTATAAAAAGGTTTCTTATTATGCTCAATATCTTTATATAAATTTTCTTCAAATTTTTCTTGATCTTGTCTAACACTATGCTTAATCTGTTTGTCCAGCTCATTTATTTCAGCTTTCAAAGTTGTAGTTCGACCTCTCTTCCATTTCTTATATTTTTTGTCTCTCACCTTAATCAGGTATCTTGTTCTTATGGAAATATACCCCCCTGATGTTGCATGCCTAGATCCGATGTTAAACATTTTTTTGACTTTTTGCACTCAAACAATTTCCCTTTCAAAACTTTCCACATTCCATTTGCAGTTTTTCCACTGAACACCTCACTCCAGTTAGTTTTATACAGTAACTATTTTGCTTCCTTATAATCTGTAATTAACACTCTTTGCATTGGTTTAGATTTCAGTTTGGCATAATTATCTAGCAACAAATTAACCTTTATGACCCCATGATCACTACACTTCAATGGTGGTAAAACTTGACTTGAAGTTACAGTAATTTCTATGGGAACACAAACAATATCTGGTATATTCCATCCCCTGGTAGTTTTTTTTTTTTTTGCAATCTGAAGCATTTGTTGTTCCTGAATATACTCTGTGAATAATTTCTTTACTAACGTTGTTGAATCAATATTATTCCAGACTGTTTCTGGTAAATTTAAGTCCCCAGCTAATATTCTTCCCTCCTGTGTTTCATGTAAGAAATGTATGAATTCCTCTAGGTCATCTGCACTTGACTTTGGTAGTGTGTACATTCCAACAATTGTTATATGTTCCAGGGTTGTTTTTATTGTCACAGTTACACAGTCTATAGTATTGGTGTTATCACTGAACATGTAATAATCAGAATTCTCATAGCTGTCTTTAATCCCTATCATAACACCTCAGTCTGAGTTTTTGTTAGAATGTCTGTTACAGCAAAAACATTTATACCATGACAGAACTGGTTTCCAGTCATTGCTCTTTAACCATGTTTCACAAACTATAACAGTATTTATTTATTTATGTATCTAATTAAAGCTAAACTACCTCAAACTAAAACAGATCAACATGATATTAATTCAGCTAGCTTAGTATTTAAAAATCTATCAATTAAAGGAAAAACTTTATCTGGGTCCTATAAACTCATAAAGAGTATAAAATCTCAGACTTCCTTATTATTCTCAACTTATTCGCAAGACAAAAGTCAATTAATTACAGATGATAATAAAAAATGGCCATCGAGAACACTATTAAGTTTATTCCCTTCAAACGGCTGTTGCATACCCAAATTATAATTAACAACTGCTTATTTTACCCCATTAAACATTAATAAGTTCAACTCCAAAAACTTAGCTCAGTGTCCATTTTGCCCAAATCAACCTGCAGATATTTTGCATATTTTTGGGGGCTGTGATAGGGTCCACAATTTATGGTGTTCACTTAGAGCTAGATTAGAGAAGATGGGACATGAAAAATCCACCTTATCATGGGAAACGGCTATCCTTCATATTAGTACAAATACACTTCCAAAAATTCTAAAACATATTCTTATCACAATCTGCACTCTTATCAAATTGTATATCACAAAAAACTGGACTAGTAAATCCACAACATCTTGGGAAGACTTTCGTAACTTAGCAGTTAAATATATATCCTCCCATAAATTAGCTTATACAGCTACTAATCAGAAACAATATTTCCACAAATACTATGATTACTTGCTTGATATAATTCTTAAGAGTTAAAACCACATTGTATGCTAAACCAATAATAAGAGGGTCTATATTAGAAGACCGAAGACGCATTTTTTCAAATGCATCTTGATTGAACTTAAAAGGCTGAAAATGCAAAATATCGAAGCGGCTGTCAAGCAAATGATTTCCTTGGGAAAGAATTTGCTTGGCCACTTCGGTGCTTTGCTGTTTTTGGCACTGTAGTGTGGTCTCGGAGTTGGTATATTTAAGTGTGGGGGGGGGGTGTGGGGGGTGCAATGTAATGTTTGAAATTGTTTTTTATTTATTTATTTTTTTGGAACAGCGATTTTCTTTTTTCTTGGAAAAAAAAATTGCTGTTCTGACACTTTGACATTGTAAGCTTTCGCTTACATAGGGTCGATTAATCACCGTTCGCTTTTTTAAACATTCGGTGATCTAATATAGGCCCTAATAAGACTATTCTCTGAGTCTCCTCATATTAGAATCTACCTTTTCCTCTCATCTACATTACTCAAATATTTACACTATATTGTTGGTTATGTTGAAGAGCTTGCATACTCCTTTTATACCTTCCAATATAATATGCTCCTTACAATAATCTGTCTCCTTTTGTATTTTTATCTAATAATAGTGTATGTGGTGACTTCTATTGTATTTAATGTGTATAGTTATAGGTTTGATGTTTTATTATCTTTATTACTCTAATTATATGTATTTGGTTTATCAATCTGTCTATTTATCATTTTGTTTTAAGGAAACTTAAATAAAGAAGATTTAAAAAAAAAAAAAAAAAGGATTCCCTGCGGGATGCACAGTCAGAGATGCTGGGTGGGCAGATTGGTCTGATGAAGGAGACAATTTTTCTGAGCTATGATACAGAATCAAAATTGCCTAGACATGGTAAGGCCTTTGGTGGCTGCCAAAAAAAGTAATTACTGGAAAATGGAAATCAAAATCTAAACCAACTATACTGGAAGTACTGAATATAGTAACAGAGATAAAACAACTGGAATTTAGATCTTTAGAAAAGGGTAGGAGCAAACTACATAGGAAAAAATGGGAACTGTAGGAACAATACAAATAAGGGAGGAATGAGGCCTAAAAGTCAGCAGGACTTAAAATAAATGTGCTATGTAATGTCTGAGTAAGAAAGATTGGGTAAATTATAAGTGTAAGTGTATAGTGTATAATGTTTGCAACTGGGAGTGTGTCAGTATGGTTTGTGATATAAAATGCTTGTGACTAGGACTGCGTTGGTGTGGTTTGTTTTCATTTATGTAAATGTATGATTGCCTATGTAATAAGTGGGGGTTTAATGAAGATATTTCTTGTTTAAAAAAGGCAGGCACTGAATAATTTATGTAATATTGCTTAGGTTATATGATATATAGCAATATATGTGAACTGTAATGGTTATTATGTTAATATAGTTTGATTGCTTTTATATGACTGTAAATTTGCCAATGTCACAAATGATAATTCAATAAAGCTGTTTGAAAAAAAAACTACAAAAATAAAAGATAGAATTTTTATTAAAAAGCAAATGTGTGTGTTCCCAGACATGATGTCTGGGAGAACTAAATGGATAGGACATAACATAAAAACAACACCTGGAGTAAAGGTTTATATTGAGATTTTATAGAGTATCAGTAACACAGAAACAATTTATAACAGAAGTTGAAAAGATGCTCTAACTAGGAGTGATGAAAGAGTCACAGAGTGAATGAAACAGCCCAGTAGTTCTAGATTCCAAACGTGGTGGGAGCATCAGATTTTGTAATGCATTTAGAAAGCTGAACAGCATTTTATTTTATTTATTTATTTACATTTGTTTACTGGGGAAGTCCGACTGGGCCAGAAGCCCATTTTCAGCGGCGGTCCATGGAGAAAAGCTCCACAGAAATATAAGCAAAATACAACAATTTGATAGTACAATAGTATACATTCAGTAAGATGGAGAATACACATCATCTAGTTAGTCTACACAAAGTAGTATTCCATACAGTTTACTAGTAGATACAGGCTCAAAAAGAAAAGCAAACAAGCATTTCAGTGAAGATCACTGTGAGAAAAATAAAATTAGTACTCTTTACATACTAAATGATAGTTATGAACAAATGAGATTTTCTTTATATTTTTTTTAGTAGCAATAAACAATGAGGAGAGGGAGAAAATGAGGTAAGGAGTGGACAGTGTGTTTAGAGAGCTATAGATATCTTAGGAAATTGAAAGAGTTATAGATATCTTGTCAGTCAGGTATGGCACAGGACCAATGCCAGTTCTTGGATAGATGTTCAGATAGAAGTTGTTTGAAATTGGTAGATTCAGTTGTGTTTTGGAGGGTGTGGGGTAGAGAGTTTCATAATTTAGCTATATGATTTGAGAATAGGGCTTTACCATAAGTGTTGTCAGCTTTGTTTACTGTGAGAACGTTTCTGTCTGTAGATCTTAATGTTTGTGGGCATGAGTAGGGAACAACAAGTTCATTGAGGGATGGGCAACTGTCAGGATGGAAGATGATATTGTGTGTGAATTTAAGTTGGCAGAGATGGAGAAGGTTAGGTAGCTCGAGCCAATTTAATTTATGTAGAGCAATACAACACATTTGCTTCTTAATAAAAATTCTATCTTCTGTTTTGGCTTTAAAGTTTGGTATCTATTCCATGCCAAGAACTGACAAGATGACACAGATCCTAGAATGATCAGCTACCTGACAACACTAGATAACTGAAAAAGTGATATTTAAAACACTGCTTTCTCCCTCTGCTAAAGAAGGAAGAACAGCCTTTATAATGCCTTAAGTTCTGTTTCTGTACACAGTGCTAAGGCCTACATGGAGTTCCAGCTAAAATATTACAGTCTTAGTCGTGCATTCTGCTACAAATGTGAATGACGCAGTCATGCCTTCAAATGACTGTGATTGACACTTGCCAAAAGTGCAGTACGTGTTATAACTTACAGGCTTGACTGTGAATGTTATAGTAAACTGAGTACAGTGAAAACCCAGTATTTGGGGTACCTTATAGGTAGAAGTATGGTAAGACAGCATCTAGAAAAAATATTCAACATAAAAATTAACATAAACCCAGCACAGGTGAAGACGTATCCTGAACTGGCTTGGTAATACATAAAATTTGTACCTAATTTTCCAACTTCCTATCCTTTAACAGATATTACAATTTGGAAAAGTGCTTATCAAGGTGCAATGGTCACTTGAGGCAGACAGAGCATTTATTGAGTTAGTGAACTAATAATAATATTATGTTCTGAAGAAGTATTAATGATTTCTCATTTTATTAATGAATTTACAGTGTATACAAATCCAACAGAGGTAGTTAAGGAGCAATGCTGTCCCAAGACATTTAATGAGCGGAGTACCCTTTGTGCTACATCAGTCAAAAATTAAGCAATGCTAAAAAAAATAATACTCGACCTCTGAAAGAGACTGCTTGTCTATGAAGTGGGCCTTTTCCTCACTGAAATACTATTTATTAGACAGTCACTAGTTTATCTCTCCAAATCTTAAAGTAAACTGACCCACAGATCTGGGCTAACTTATAAGAATGCAGATGGGTAGCTGAGGTCCTAAAACCCATCACTGCAAGTCCAAAACTGATGATTTAATGGTTGAAGAGAGTTAGTTGTAACATGTTCTATATGTAAAAAAACATGGACTGTGCCTCTAAAGGTGCACAAATGGACTTCTGCTACTACAATTCAATTCTCACAACACTATAGTCAGGCCATCAGTTGCACTTTTAGTGCTATATTAAAGGCAGTTGTCAGTTCAAAGCAAGTCAGGAACTTCTTGCATAAGTTAAAGTTACATAGTGGGTCTCAGCAGAGGTTCTGAACAAAAAATAATGATGTGTGACAGCTAAGTAGGGGTTCATTGTGAATGTGAACTGAGACAAACTCAGGTACAGTACATTTTGTGTCTAATAAAGCTGAGGGAAAGGCCTGGGATGGCCTGTAGTGTTGATTTACCATTGCTAACGGCATGACGATAGAGATGATGTTAGTGTATCTGTAACATGGACTGCAAGAAGTTTTTTTTGAAGGCACTGCTCAAAATGTATGGGTACTATACTAAGCTGAGTAGGTTAATGCTTATTTTCTTCTGTTTTGCTACAATAAATGTGTTTTTTAACAAACATGGGCCTCCTTTGCTTCTCAAGACTTGTGATCTTCCTCCCCCCTACACACACACATATATATATATATATATATATATATATATATATATATATATATATATATATATATATATACACACTTGGGTCTACTTCAGAAACCCAAACACTCACTCACCCGACTTCCAAAACGCCGAGATGAAAAGGCCAACGAATGCACAACACTGACTTCCCGAAACACCAACTTTCCACTCCAGGTAAGTAACTGCTTAGCCATCGTGACAAAAAAGTGAAACTGAAGGAAAGCAAACCCATACCACCCATGTGGGGGGGCTACACCACCCACACCTCCCCTAACGAAATATACCAACTCCGAGATCACACTAGAGTGGGGGTAAGAGGCAAAGTTCAACAGGATGGCCAAGGGGTTACATACCTGGAATGGAAAGTCAGTGTTCCGGGACTACTGTGTTGTGCAGTCATCAGCCTTTTCGTCTCAGCATTTTGGAAGTCAGGTAAGTGAGCATTCAGGTTTCTGAAGGGGAAATATATATATATATATATATTTACATACACACACACATATATATATATATATATATATTTGTGTGTGTGTGTGTGCGTGTGTATATGTATATATGGATCTATGTCAGATGACTGAGTTTTCAGAAACACTAAATTCATATGAATGAGACCATATGATCAAGTTTCTGAAAACTCAAACATCTAAAAAAAAAAATCTACTTTTTTTATATTTATGCACCCCCACACCCCCTGCAAATTATATATACCAACTGTGAGATCCCCTACAGCCCCTGCAAATTATACACACCAACTTTGAGATCACACTACAGTGAATAAAAGGGTAAATTTCCCGATACTTGCTCTACCGCAATCTCCATTCAAAAGCTTTGAGTTTTCAAAAACTCGATCATGTGGTCTTGACCACATGAATTTCGAGTTTCTGAAAGTTTGATCAGCTGACAGGAATCCATATATATGTGGGGTGTATTATTATTTGGCTGAATAAACATCTTTTCATTGCTATCCTCGTGGTGTCTTCATGTCCCTGGGCACGTTTGGAACTTATTACATATATATATATATATATATATATATTTTTTTTTTTTTGTATATATATATATATATATATATATATATATATATATGGTTCCCATTCAGAAGCCTGAAACATCATAAGCCTGAAAATCAAAATCCTGAAACCAAAAGCCTGAAAATTCAGAATCCTGAAAACTCAAAATCCTGAAAGCCCAAAATCCCGAAAGATCAAAATCCTGAAACTCAAAATCCTGAAAACACAAATAATGCTAATATGTCACTATAAAGACACTAATATCTACCAATTGACCCTGACCCTAACCCTAAGGTCCGTCACTATCGCACACTCACCTGACCAGCGCCCTAACCCTAACTCACTTAAACCGCCCCTAACCCCAATATTTGTCACTATTGCATACATGCCTAACCTGCGCCCTAACCCTAACTCACTTAAACCGCCCCTAACCCTAAAATAAAACCAACCGCACACTTACCTGACCCCAACGCATGACCTAACACCACAGGGATAACAATAGCAAAGCCACAATGACATCAGTATGTCTATTTTGTGTTTTCAGGATTTTGAGTTTCAGGATTTTGATCTTTCGGGATTTTGGGCTTTCAGGATTTTGAGTTTTCAGGATTCTGAATTTTCAGGCTTTTGGTTTCAGGATTTTGATTTTCAGGCTTATGATGTTTCAGGCTTCTGAATGGGAACCATATATATATATATATATATATATATATATATATATATATATATATATATATATATATATATATATATATATATATATATAGATATATAGATATATATATCAATTGCTCACCTCATTCAATTACATACATCAAAAACTATAAAAGGCTGCACAGTTACACTAAAATGTCATGCAAGAAAATAAGTATTTTTGCAGCGGAATATGTTCCCCTTTAGCCAACCTAACCTTTTTCTTTCTATATATAAACTATGAGATTGTACAACAGTGGAGAAAAGGAAGAGCTTCCTTACTCCACTTTCTCCTGATTTTGTAGTAAAAGTTCTCACCTGCACTTACCGTCTGGCATACCCTACTACAACCACAGGCAAATAATTCCACTGCATTATCACACACACAGATACACAAACTCACACACTCACCAACTACCTTCAACTGCTCACCTATATGACATTAAACACACCCATACTGCATGCACACATGCCAAAACTCTAGCACTTCCTGCACTTAAATACCAGTGCCAAAATTAAAATTATGTCATCATAACAATGCATCTGCATTGTCCATTTTCAGTCTTCCTCAACTAATGGGTGTCAGATCCGACCTAGGATCTGACTTGGCGACATACACTAGACTCTCAGATCCAACTCTTCTTTCTTCTTCTTTCGGCTGCTCCCATCAGGGGTTGCCAAAGCGGATCAACTGTTTCCATTTCTTCCTGTCCTCTGCATCTTGCTCCGTCACACCAACCACCTGCATGTCTTCTCTCACCACATCCATACACCTTATCTTAGGCCTTCCTCTTTTCCTGTTACCTGGCAGCTTCATCCTTAGCATCTTTTTCCCAATATACTCTGCATCCCTCCTCAGCACATGTCCAAACCAACGTAATCTTGCCTCTCTGGCTTTGTCTCCAAATCTTCCAACTTGGGCTGACCCTCTAATATACTTATTCCTAATCCTGTCCATCTTCGTCACACCCAATGCAAATCTTAACTTCTTCAACTCACATCCAGCTCTAACTCCTTCCTTTTTGTCAATGTCACTGTCTCCAACCCATATAACATAGCTGGTCTCACTACCCTCTTGTAGACCTTCCTTTTCACTCTTACTGGTACTCGTCTGTCACAAATCACTCCTGACACTCTTCTCCACCCACTCCATCCTGCCTGTACTCTTTTCTTCACCTCTCTTCCACACTCACCGTTACTCTGAACTGTTGATCCCAAGTATTTAAACTCATCCACCTTCGCCACCTCTACTCCCTGCATCCTCACCATTCCTCTATCCTCCCTCTCATTCACACACACATATTCTGTCTTAGTCCTGCTGACCTTCATTCCTCTTCTCTCTAGAGCATATCTTCACCTCTCCAGGGTCTCCTCCACCTGTTCCCTACTCTCACTACAGATCACAATGTCATCTGCAAACATCATAGTCCATGGGGACTCCTGTCTGATCTCGCCTGTCAACCTGTCCATCACCATTGGAAATAAGAAAGGGCTCAGAGCTGATCCTTGATGTAATCCCACCTCCACCTTAAATGCATCCATCACTCCCACCGCAGACCTCACCGCTGTCACACTACCCTCGTACATATCCTGTACCACTCTTACATACTTCTCTGACACTCCCGACTTCCTCATACAATACCACAGGTCCTCTCTAGGCACCATGTCATATGCTTTCTTTTAAGTCCACAAAGACACAATGCAACTCCTTCTGACCTTCTCTGTACTTCTCCATCAACACTCTCAGCGCAAATATCACATCTGTAGTGCTCTTTCCTGGCATGAAACTATACTGCTGATCACTAATCATCACCTCCCTGCTGTGACTGATCAATTTAATCCTTCTGTAGTTACTACAGCTCTGCACATCACCCTTATTCTTAAAAATCGGTACCAAAACACGTTTTCTCCATTCCTCAGGCATCCTCTCACTTTCCAAGATTTCATTAAACATCCTAGTTAAAAACTCCACTGCCATTTCACCTAAACACCTCCATGCTTCCACAGGTATGTCATCTGGACCAACAGCCTTTCCATTCTTCATTCTCTTCATAGCTATCCTTACTTCCTCCTTGCTAATCCATTGTACTTCATTATTCACTATCCCTACATCATCCAACCTTCTCTCCCTCTCATTCTCTTCATTCATCAGCCCCTCAAAGTACTCTTTCCATCTGCTCAACACACTCTCCTTGCTTGTGAGTACATTTCCCTCATTATCCTTTATCACTCTTACCTGCTGCACATCTTTACTTGCTCGGTCCCTCTGTCTAGCCAATTGGTACAGGTCCTTTTCTCCCTCCTTAGTGTCCAGCCTTTCATACAACTCTTCATATGCCTTATCCTTAGCCTTCGCCACCTCTCAGATCCAACTAATGAGCTCTTTCCTCTACCCATAATGCCCCAGTCAACTAGCAATATCTCAGACTGAGTTTGCTGCCTTAAAGGTCCTAAAGATAGTGTAAGAAAAGAAGATCAACAGAGCTGGGCCTCAAACCTGGAACAAAAGGTTCCACAATATCCATAAGGTCGCTCCAGGAATTGAAAGGAAGGGGAGAGAAGAGTGGGAAGTTGAGGAAGAATAAAAATGGACAACACAGATGCACAGTTATGGTGAGTACATAACTTAATCTGATGTTGTCCTTTTCATGAATTCCTTAACTGATAGGACAGGGTCCCCCACTACATGAACCTTGGGTGGTTCTCATGGAAGGATATTCCACAGTACTGCAGAACCAAAAGCAGCTCTACTTCTGGAGGTCACATCTTGTTTGTAATGAACATTAAAGGTATGTGGATTAGACCAGGTAGCTGTCACATAAATGTCATCCATGGAATTTCTAGACCAAAAGGTGAGAGAGATAGGCATGGATCTAGTAGAATGTGTTTTAGGAGGCTTTGATAAGGAGACTCTTCGCTGAGTATAAACAAAAGAAATGTAATCAGTAACCAATTTGTCCAGGGTAACTTTAGAAACTGGTGTTCCCAAGTTGGGGAAACAAAAAGCCATTCCAACTTCCTAAAATCTTTTGTTCTGTGGAAATAAAAATGTACTTGTCTATGTACATCTAAAAGATGCAGTATCTACTCTCACTTATTAGAAAACCTAAGGAAGAAAGCAAGCAAATGAACTGTTTGTGATATTCAATTCAGATGCTACCTTCAGAAAGAACAATGGATTTGTTCATAAGGTGACTCTTATCATTGTGAAAAATAATGCAAGGAGATTTTAAGATAGATCTTGGAGTTCAGAAATTCATCTCATAAGAATGCTGTTTTCCAAGACAAACATTTTACATCACTTAGCTGATGGTTCAAAGGGTTTTTGGGTCAACTCTTGAAATATGATTGTTAAATCCCAAGGAAGTGACTGATCTTTCACTGGAGGTCTAAGCAAGAAGGTGCCTTTTAGAACGACCTCGCACAATTCTGAAGAAGCTAAACAGGATGAATTTTCTCCAGAGTGAAAATTAAATACAGCTGCTAAATGTACTTTGATTGTGGAAAAACTAGCACCTTCTTGAAAAATAAATGCTAAAAATTCTAGAACCACAGACACAGGAGCAATGAAAGGATCAAGTTCTTTATAAAGAGCCCAAATTTAGAATATTTTCCATTTACTACTGCAGATCTTCCTTGCAGAAGCTTTTTGGGAAGACAGAAGTATACTGCGGTCTGGGGAGGAAAGCCTGGGGTTTCTAACTATTAATGGAATTGGAGAAAACATGTGGTCAGTTTGAGACCTGGAATACCAGGATGTTGCATGTTGGAGGGATGACAGAGAAGATCTGGACTGGGGTCCAGTATCCATGGAGGAGATCGAAAATGAGACCAAAGGAATGGGAACCACACCTGGTGAGGCCAAAAGAGGGCAACAAGGATAACTGAGCTCTCCAGCTGAAGCACTTTCTGTAAGAAGTTCGGAATCAGAGATAATGGGGGATAAGCATAAAGGAGACCAGAGGGCAAAACATGGAGTACAGAATCTCTTGGTGACTCCTCCCTGAGGGCAGGGGGTTAGAGCAAAGAAGTTGCTGCATCTGGTGTTGAGGTGAAAGGCCAAAAGATCGCAACAAGGTTGCCCCCAGTAATGGAAAATTCTCTCTTCTACTGAGTGATTGGTAGTTCACTCATGCAGCATCAAAAGGGACCTGCTGAGTCTGTCTACTAAGACACTGAACTTTCCCAGTATATGCACTGCTACTGGAAAGCAGTTGGAGATCACCTACTGCCACACTCTAATTGCCTCTTAACAAATGGGCTAAGAATGGGTTCCATTTGTTGATGTACCAAATCACAGTCGCGTCCTCAGTTTGTATCACAACGGTCCCTACAGAAAGAATGTCTTGAAAAACCTGCAATGCGTGTAGGTCCCCTCTCATCTCTAGGACACTGATATGTGAATTTGTCTCTTGGGGGGACCCTATGCATGGATCGTCCATCCCAAGAAATGCCTCCACCCCAACTGGGAAGTGTCCATGGTGGCTGCTGGAGGGGGCAGAATAAAAGAACGACCTAGGAAAGCTTCATCCGACTGAATCCATCAATGAAGATGATCCTCGCAACTTGAGTGAGTTTGACTGAAAAAACAGAGGATGATGCAGAATAGACCACTGAACAACTAGAGTCCACTGGCAAATGCACATATAAAAATGGGCCATTCGAGCTAAGATTATGGCCGTTGCCATCGAACCTAGCGCCTGAAGGACAAGTCTGACTGGAGGAGAAGAGTGAACAAGAATTTGCTGTACCTGAAACTTAATGACTGTTAGGCTGGTTGACCGATATAAGGCACCACACTCAAGGGTTAAGCTCATTCTGTGGCTCATGGGAATTCTGGTCACCAAATGGAGTTGTAGGTTCAAATCCCACTACTGACAGATAATTTGTGTTCTCATGGTCTTGTGGTAAGTCACTGGCCTGTGAGCAGTAGGTATGTGAGTTTGAAACTGTTGAACAGAAAATCAAGATGTTAATGTGTGTCCCCATGGTCAGTCTACTGGTAAGGCATTGGTCTCTGAGCAGTAGGTATGTGAGTTTGAAACTGTTGAGCCCAACCCCCCCCCCCGATAATCCAAAGGAAATGCCACATAACACAATCTCCCCAACCATTACTAAAGAACAGGTCATTAATGCATTTTTCCAAGGCCAAAAACACTGCATCACAGGCCCCTGATAACATCCCAGGATGTTTAATAAATAGCATGAAACATGACCTCTCTGGTCCACTGGAACCACTTTTCAACTGCAGCCTTCAGTCAGGTTTTGTTCCCAAGGAATGGAAGATGGCTAAAGTCATTCCCCTACACAAAAGGAGGTCCAACCTCTGCTCTGGGTAACTACAGGCCCATAAGTCTTACCAGCATTCTATGTAAGGCCATGGAAAGAATCATCATGGACACGATAAATGAGGACATAGGTAACCTGCAAACACTGGACCCATCACAGTTTGGCTTGTTAAAGGAAGGCTATGCCTATTAAATCTGATGGACTTTTTTGAGAGGGTCACCAAAGCAAAGAATGCAAGTAAGACTGTGCACACAGTTTACCTCGACCTAGCCAAGGTTTCTGATAAAATACCCCACTCAGGTATTATATACACACTCACTAATTTAGGTATAAACAATTTTAACACCAGTTGGATAGCCAACTGGCTCACTGATAGGACCCAGGAGGTCAAAATAGGTGAGGCCACATCCACCAAGAAGACAGTTACCAGTGGAGTGCCCCAGGGCTCGGTACTGGGCCCTCTCCTTTTTGGCATCTATTTCTCTGAAATGGAAGCGAATGTTGAAGGTTTATGGCTGACTAAGTTTGGAGGTGATTGCAAGTTGGGGGTTATCATCAACTCCCTTGCAGACACTAGCATTCTTCAAGAAGGTCTATCTCTGACTAATAAATAATTCCAATATGTCCTAAACACTTAAACATAATGCTAAGAAATGCATAATGCTAAGTGAATTTAAGTACACTTTTATCTGCTCTTTTTCATACAGTACTGTATTTAAGTTATTTATTTGTGTTTTTCACTGAATATTAACTCAACTGAAGTTGTGGCTGTCTCTCTGCAGAGTACTTGTTAGAATTTCTGTGTAGCCATTGATAGCAGTGGGGGATAGTTTCACCTCATCACTGACATTCTGTCCTGCCTTATATAAGTGGTACATTTTGAGTTATCTCTGCTTAATATCAGAGCTTTGGTATCTGAAATAAAAAAAAAGTGAATTTAAGTACACTTTTATCTGCTCTTTTTCATATAGTACTAGGGTTGCCACCTTTTCAAATGCCCAAAGTGGGACATGTTTTGTACAAACGTCAGATTTTGCAAGGCAAAACATACCCACAGCCAGTACAAAGGATAGAACTTCACTGTTTTGCCTACATAAATGCTTATTCTTGTAGCATTTTAGTTGCTTATTCTGTTTCTTATAACATTTAGGTGTTTCAGAAACAGAATAACTGTTTTATGCAACTATTACATTAAATATAGGAAATATGTTTGTCCTAATATCTCAGGACATTTGCCATTTTTTTAATTTTTATGCAGGGCACAACTGGCCAAACAGAGACTGTCCCTCGCAAAGTGGGACAGGTGGTAGCCCTATATAGTACTGTATTTAATTTATTTATTTGCATTTTTCACTGAATATTAACTCAGCTGAAGTTGTGGCTGTCTCTCTACAGTTAGTTCCCCACTCACCCTCCCTGTTCTTGTTTTGGTGTTAATGCTTTGAAATTGCCCACCCCTCTTGTAGATTTGTATTTGGATACTCCTTCTGGGCCCATCTCATTTGCTCACTCAAATGCACTCCTACTGTGTACAAAGAGAGCATTTGGGAAGGACAACCCCTGTAGCCTCTTAATCCTGCTCTGTTCCCTCCCTCAAAATAAATAAATAAATAAATAAAATATATATATATTTTTTTTCAGCTGCTCTTACTGTAACTGTCTTAGTTGCTCTTCTGCGTGCTGTTATCTGTTCAGTCGCTCTTACTCTGCACTTATTACTGTTTGTTAGTAGCCTTCTAATATACTGCCTTCTGCACTTGTTTTTTAATCATTTGTTAATTTAATTGCATTTATTTGAACTGTATTTGCCGTAGTGTTGCTACACACGCGGGTGTGCTGGCCTGCACTGCAATTTGAATTTTATTTACTGCTGTTTTAGCTGCTTTTCTGTAACAAAAAAAAAATTCTAAGCTTGTTTCCTGCCTTTCCTGTAACTAGTTAAGTCCAGATACAGACTTGCTGTATCCAGGACTGTTGGTAAGCTTCTGAGCCCCCCAAGCCTTTCTGTGTTGGAGGGAAGCCTTCTAGCTTATCAATGGGAGTGGTAAGCACTAGGTAGCCTATCTACCACGGGAAGAGTGGGTTTTGGCCATGAAATTGTAGTTCATTGGCCATTTGGGCAGTTTTTCCATCTCCTTCTACTTTCTGGTTAAAAGCCTGTTTTGCATTTGGTCCCCACCTTTCCTATAACTAGTGTAGTCCAGGTACAGATTTGCTGTATCCAGGCTTGTTGTTAAGCTTCTGAGCTCCCCCAAGCCCTTCTGTGTTGAAGAGAAGCCTTCTAGCTTATCAGTGGGAGTGGTAAGCACTAGGTAACCTATCTACCACAGGAGGAGTGGTTTCTGGCCCAGAAATTATAGTTTATTGTCTGTTTGGGAAGCGTTTCCATCTCTTTCAACCTTCTGATTTAAAAGCCTGTGTTTGCACTTGTTTTCTGCCTTTCCTGTTACTAGTCTAGTCCAGGTACAGATTTGCTGTATCCTGGACTCTTTGTAAGCTTCTGAGCCCCCCAAGCCTTTCCGTGTTGGAGGGAAGCCTTCTAGCTTATCAGTGGGAGTGGTAAGCATCAGGTAGCCTATCTACCACAAGAGGAGTGGTCCCTGGCCCAGAAATTGTAGCTATTGGCTGTTTGAGCATTTTGTTCCATCTCTTTCAACTTTCTGGTTTGAAAGCCGCACTTGTGCCTGTTTCCCGCCTTTATTATAACTAGCCTAGTCTGGTTACATAGTTGCTGTATCCAGGATTGTTAGTAAGCTTCTGAGACCCCCAAGCCTTTCTGTGTTGGAGGGAAGGCTTCTAGCTTATCAATGGGAGTGGTAAGCACTAGGTAGCCTATCCTCCACGGGAAGAGTGAGTTTTGGCCCAAAAATTGTAGTTTATTTGGCCATTTGGGCAGTTTTCCATCTCTTTCAACTTACTGGCTTAAAAAGCCTGTGTTTGTACTTGTTCCCCGCCTTTCCTGTATCTAGTCTAGTGCAGGTACAGATTTGCTGTATCCAGGACTCTTTGTAAGCTTCTAAGCCCCCCAAGCCTTTCCGTGTTGGAGGGAAGCATTTTAGCTTATCAGTGGGAGTGGTAAGCATTAGGTAGCCTATCTACCACAAGAGGAGTGGTTCCTGGCCCCGAACATTTTAGCTATTGGCCGTTTGGGCAGTTTTTTTCCATCTCTTTCAACGTTCTGGTTTAAAAGCCACACTTGCCCTTGTTTCCCACCTTTCCTGTAACTAGCCTAGTTCAGATACAGAGTTGCTGTATCCAGGACTGTTGATAAGCTACTGAGCCCCGCAAGCCTTTCTGTGTTGGAGGAAAGCCTTCTAGCTTATCAGTGGGAGTGGTAAGCACTAGGTAGCCTGTCTACCACAAGAGGAGAGGTTCTTGGCCCAGAAATTGTAGTTTATTGACTATTTGGACAATTTGTCCATCTCTTTCAACTTTCTGGTTTAAAAGACCACATCTGCACTTGTTTCCCAACTTTCTTGTAACTAACCTAGAACATTAGAAAGCCTTAAACTGATACAAGCCTTCTAGCTTAGAAGAAAGACTTTGGAGTGATTAAGTATCAGTTTTCTGCACTTTCTTGCTGTACTTAACTGTTTTCTGCCTAAACGCAGATTTTCCAGCGTTTATTGTGATTTAAAAGCTTGTTTTTTTCACATATTGTACTTACCTGACTGCCTGCACTTTTAAAAAGTTGTTTTTTGTTTAAATAATTTGTTTAACTGTTGTAGGCTACACACTAAAGTTTGATAGCTTTTTCTGATTGTTTGTAGTCATTTAAAGTTGTTTTAACTGTATTTTTTACTGTTTTTGCCTTATCTTTTCAAAAAAACCCTCAAAAAAACAAAAAAATCCTTGTTTCCTGCCTTTCTAAGCTAGTATAGTCCAGTTTTCAGGCTAGTGCTGAATTCAGGGCTGTGATACTAGTTTCTGAGTTGCCCGTACCTTACTTGGATAGAAGGAAGTTTCTCTGTTCACCTGTGAGAGAGGGGAGCTTTGAGCAACCTATCTGTCCCTGGAGGAGTGGTTCCATCCCAGAGGTTAGCAGTTTATTGGCCATTTTGAGCTAATTTCTATCTCTTTCATTTCCTTGCTATAAAAACCGTGTTTGCACAGTTTTGAGCACCGGGCAACGCCGGTTAGCTACTGTAAAATTATTCCCGGCTCCACTAAGTCTCCTCATTAGTTTTTTCCTTGAAACTAGTCTAACTCTCAACCTAAGCACTCAAAAAGCATTTTACAGCCCAGTACTTGCTCAGACGTAATAGCAAGCACTAATATACCCTGACACTGATTACCCAGCAGGGCAAGGCTCTTTATTCACCCCTCACCCCTCACCAACCAAGCGACTAAACAGCTCACCCTACTATTCAGGCATGACCAAAGGGCAATTTCAGGTGTACTCTCCAGTCCAGCTGGTGAATCTGGGTATCCTGACGCAATGCTACAACTGCCTCATGTACACAGACAACCCTCTCCTCCTACCACAAAACACTAACATATGCGAGAGATGCAATTATACAGCCAAACTGGAAGCTAAGCTCTCTCCACCCAAGACTGGAACAGACAGTCAAGAGGAGAAGGTTAACACTTGCACTACACCTCCAGCCACACACAGACCTACTAAAACAGCACTGGCAAAAAATACACATAAATACACAAAATCATACTCGGAAGCTCTAAATAAAAACCTGCAAAAGCATCAGAGACCTCCAAAGCAGACACCCTAACAACCCTCACATCCCATCACAAACCAGACAACACATAAAATAAATCGATGTGCTGCACAATCACAGCCCTTAAGGTGAAATAACATACCTAACACACTAGTAATAGGTGACTCTATAGTCAGGCACACTGATGTCCCACTCATTAGGCTGGACAAGCAGAAGGTTACTGTTAGCTGCCTGTCGGGAGCCAGAATCTGCCACATAACACAAGCGCTCAGGTCACTCCAGAGCAAGTACAAGTATGACTATGTCATTGTTCATCTTGGTGTGAATGACCTGAGACGTACCTCCCTGGACTACATGAAAAGAGACATGGAAGAGCTCTCTGATCATGTAGCCCAGGCTGGTATGACACTGACCCTGAGTAGCATCCTGCCCTCACCAAGAATGATACCTCAGTATAAAGAAAAAATGATCAATTTCAACAATTGGCTAGGCTTCTGGTGTCATTCAAAGGGGATCCAGTGTCTGTCAGCCTGCTTGACAAGCCGCGTTGCTTCGCAAGAGGCGGCATGCACCCGTCACCTCTAAACTTTCGAATACTGCTCAGTGTTCTTGCTGCCCCCATAGTGCCTTTTTTAGGCAAGGCTCAAAAGTCAAACCCACCTCCATAAACAGCACAATTAAAAAACTGAGGGTTATGCTACTCAACGCAAGGAGTTTAAATCTCAAAATGCATGCGCTCGAAGCACTCCTCGGTATGGAGAACGTCGACATCTGTGCAGTAACTGAAACCTGGTTCAAGGCTCCAGAGAGCATGCAGCACTACCAGGCTACAACTCATACCACACGTTTTGGCCACAGAACATGGACTGAAACACAAAAGGAGGGGGTGTATCCATATTCATCAAGGATACCTACACCTCCAGGTTAGTGGCTCAGCATGATACATCTGAGATTATCCATGTGTAACTAACATTGGGCAAATCTGCAATGCAAATTGTGACCTGCTACAGATCACCCTCCATGACCCAGGACCAACACTCTACCTTTCTGGAGACACTGGAAAACATGAAGGTCCTACCAAACACCCTGATATTGGGCAATTTCAATTACCCTACCATTCACTGGGAAAACTACTCGAGTACAACCTCCCAGGCCCATCGCTTCCTGGAATTCATCAACTCAAATGCCCTGGATCAGCTGGTAAACTCCCCTACAAGAGGAGAAAACATATTGGACCTGGTCATCACCAACATGGGCGACAGGTGTTCCACACCAGAGGTCAACTCATCACTGGTTAGATCAGACCATAAACTAATCACTCTGGATGACCACACCCCACCACCACCACCAACTAAGGAAACCACAGTAAAAAACTTTTCTAAAGCAAACTTCACCTTACTTAAGACAGAGGTGGTAAGTTTTGCAGCCCCTACACTAAATGATAACGCTGCCCAAGATGCAGAAACCTTTACAAATGCACTTTATGAGCACCTACAAGGATGCATGGATTGTGCCATCCCTAGCAAAACCAAGACTCACTCCTCTAAGAGAAGGAACTCAGTTTGGTGGACCCCTGCCATAAACAGGCTATACAATAGAAGGAGGAAACTAGTTCAGAAAAAAAGCAAATACCAAGAATGAAAGACATCCCTGATCAGTATCAGTAAGAAACTTAGGTCCCTCATGAAATCATCCAAGGCTAACTTCGAAAGAAAAATAGTTAAGGATTCAAAAGATAACCCCAAACCTTCTTTAGCTATGTTAAGAATTTAAGTGGCAACTCACAGATATGCATTGAACTAGTGCAAAATAGCACAAAATATACTGAACCTACTGACATTGCCAACATCCTGGCAGATAGATTCAGTGCAAACCTCACCTCCCTCTCACCTGCAAAAGGGTCCACAACAATACCGGAAAAGTGTAGTGTCCCAAAAATCACAGACACATGGGTGAAAACAGCTCTTTCAATAGCCAAAAACACGGCGTCAATGGGAACAGATGGTGTCCCAGGCTGCATCGTGCACGAACTACAGAACGAGCTAACCCCCCACCTAAACACGCTGTTCAGCCTCAACCTCTCCACAGGCTATGTGCCCATAGAATGGCGCACAGCAACAGTTATTCCTCTCCACAAAGGAGGGGCCACAGCTGACCCTGGTAACTATCGCCCCATAAGCCTGACTAGCCTGGTCTGCAAGGCTATGGCGCATCCTCATGGAACTCATTAATAAAGACACTGGGAACTTCCAAACACTTGACCCGATCCAGTTCGGCTTTGTTAAGGGTAGATCATGCCTACTAAACCTGGTTGACTTCTTTGAGACAGTCACCAAGGCCATAGAAGAGGGAAAGGTGATTCACACAGCCTACCTTGACCTCACCAAGGCTTTCAACACCATTCCCCACTCGGGTATTACAGAAAAACTCACCAGCCTGAACATTAACCCTTACGTCACGAGATGGGTTGCAAACTGGCATACAGACAGAACTCACATGGTAAGAATAGTGGGCTCCAGGTCCGACTCTAAACCAGTCACAAGTGGTGTCCCACAAGGCTCGGTCCTGGGACCCCAACTGTTCGGCATATACTTCTCAGAAGTACAGGCAAATACAGGAGGACTATGGCTAACCAAGTTCACCAATGAGTGCAAACTGGGAGCCATAATTGACTCTCCAGCTGACACAGACATCCTCCAAAAGGGCCTTACTGAGACGGACACCTAGTGTCAAAGTCATGACCTCAAGCTAAATGCCAACAAATGCATAGTCATCCCGTTTGGGAAAAACAAAAAACCCCACAAATTACCACATAGGTGGCACCCCCCTTAATACAGAAGAGGTAATAAGAGATCTGGGGACCCAGGTAGATAGTAATCTCTCCTTTGACAATCATATTGCCAAAGTAGTTAGGAAATCCTTCTATGTGGCCCATCTAATTACTAAAGGGTTCGCATCTAGAAATAGAGGTTATAGTGCCCCTCTACTCGTCACTCATTAGACCCATCATAGAGTACAATGCCCCATTTGGGATGTACCTCACAAGACACTTCTAACAGCTGGAAAGACCACAGAAGTACCTCACCAAGAGAATTACTGGCCTCAAACATATGTCCTATGCAGCCCGAATGAAAAAACTCTGGCTGTACTCAGTAGCATATCGCTTACTCAGAGGTGATCTCTGCCTGGCTTACAAAGCCATGTCCAACTCAGAATTGATGGGCAAGTTCCACCTAAAGAAATCCAAGTCACTGCGAGCCATGCACTCTAGTGAGCTAAACCTTGCCACAACAATAAATAGAACATGCTGGAGGGATAGATTCCTGTCACAGAGACTCCCCATGCTTTGGAACAAAATTCCAAATTACATCAGGCAGAGCCCCTCACTAACACTCTTCAAAATAAACCTTGACAAGTGGATGGGTAACAGAAAATACACCCCTGGGATCACTTCATTGGCTCTGCTTGACAGAGGATCAGTTAATTAATCGATGAGGTGGCGAAAGCCGACACACTCTGGCTAGGCTTATAAATGCCCTTAGGCAGATAGCCTAGTACCTACCTATGAACCTATAATTGGACCCTTTGGGAAATCAACCATCGGCTAATTACCATGTTGATAATACACCCCTAAGAATCAACCCAGTGGTCTCGGACCTAGGTACACACATAGACAGTAGCCTTACCTTCGACCAACAGGTGGTCACAGTAGTGAGAAAATCCTTTTATTCTGCGCAACTTGTAAATAAGTGCATGGCATTGAGATCCAAAAAGGTCATTATCCCACTGTACTTCATCCTTATCAGACCAGTCATAGAGTACAGTGCTCCCTTTGGTACATACCTGACCAGGCGTATGCAGCAACTACAGCAACCTCAAAGGTTCCTTACAAAAAGAATATACGGTGTAACAAACCTGCCTTATGCAGAGCACCTTAAAGCCCTTTCCCTCTACTCAGTCACCAATAGATTTCTCAGCGATGGTCTCTGTCTGGCTTACAAGGCATTCACAAATCCCACAATTATAAATTTCCTACAGATTCGTAAGTCAAAGAGTATGATAAATACAAGGTCTAGGGACCTGAATTTTGTCTGTCACATAACCAGAACATGCTGGAGAGACATATATGTGTCCCAAAGACTGCCCCTCCTATGGAATAGGCTTCTCATCCATGTGAAGTTGAGTTCATCTGTTACCCAGTTTAAGCACAACCTAGACAAGTGGATGGGGAAAAGGAAATTTACACTGTGCTTGGCACAATGTCCCTTATGAACAGAGGTAGCTTATAAATCCCTGGCCCTCAATGTCCTTTTTGGATGCAGGACATCATTATTCTTTCAGGAAAACTTGGTTAAGCTTAGAAAGTTCCCTTGGTTTGTTAGCCTAGTAACAGTCTATTAATTTATGAATCTATGATTATATCCACAAAATGTAAAGGAAGAGAGGTTATCTGACTTACTGTGTTCAAGTTGTGCACCTATGAACTCAGGCTTTGAACAGGTTGTGCATGAAATTTGGAGGGGGTTGACTGATATGCCTAGCATTTGACAAAGTTGGAGCAAATATTTCCATGGACTGCTCTAGGAGATGCTAGGTTGGAGCTGTGAGGAGCCAGTTGTCTAGATATGGAAACACTCTGAATCCCAGCAATCTTAGGTGAGCTGCTACCACTACCATACATTTGGAAAACACCCTGAGGGCTGTGATGAAACCAAAGGGAAGGGCTCTGAACTGATAGTTTTTGGCCCATAGCTAAAAGCACAGAATTCTTTGGGATTGTCTGTTCATCTTGATGTGATGATACACATCCTGAAGATCAATTGAGCATATCCGATATTCCTTGCATAAAAATGGCAGAACTGAACCATGACCATTTGGAACTTTGACTTCTTCACAAAACTTGTTCAGTTTGCTTAGATCCAGAACTGGCTTCATGGTCCCCTGTCTTCTCTGCACTAAAAATAACCTTGAGTAGGTTTCAAATCCTCTCTGGTCTAGTGGAACTTTTTGGATGACTCTTTTGTTTAGCACCTTTTGAATCTCTTAAACTGCAACTTCTCTCTGACTGGGTGAGATGTCAGTAAACCTTTTTTTGGTTGGGGGAATCTGTGAAAGTGGTATGAAACAAACGTTTGATATAATTTTTAGCACCCAGGAATCATTTGCAATAGAAGCCCAGGCATCTGGGAGCTAAGGCAAGTGTCCTTGACTGCCTCCAGAGATGGGCAGTTGGGCAACCCTTCAGCAGCACTGAAAGGGTTTAACCAAAAAAGAATCTTGGAAATCTTAATTTTGTGGGCCTCCTCTGCCATGAGGATGGTGTCTTACATTTGAACTTCCACCTCTGCCCCTGGAGGAGTGGTCCCCACATGAATCCTGGTAAGATCCCTTGTACTTACAGTACCACATTTTCTTGCCTCCTCTGATTCTGGGAAAAGAATTATTGAGGGCTAGAAAAGTGTATCCCTATGGCAGACAGGGTTTTTCTATCCTGTTCATTCTGGGAAAGCATTTCCTTCACAGTAGGGCCAAACAAAGAAGTTCCATCAAAGGAACTTTGAAGAAAGAAGACTATAAATGCTCCCCAAAGTCACGGCACGGGACACTAACCTCATGGACACATTGGAACTGGATAATAGAGTGGCTAGCCATGAAAAGGACTTCTTATCGCTCTCCAATGACATGGACTCCAAGAGGGATTTGGAGAGTTCCTTAGTCAAATCCTGCTGTAGTCTTGTGAAGTGCACTAATTCATGGACCTCAAGGCAAAGGTTGCTGAAGCAAAAATGTACTTTCCAAACCTGTCCAATACCCTGGACTTTTGTTAGGGTTGCTCCACTAGCTCCTTTTTAGTGGCCACTGCCACATCCACAGCATCAATGGAGACTTCTTTACTCAAATATAATCTAGCTTTTGGTAGTGCCAAATATTTATCTGGGCACCAGGAAATGGGCTTACAAGAACATGTTTCCTTCCATGCTTAGTGTGAGATTAAATCAATAAGCTCTTCTGTCTGGTAATCCCCCCCCAAAAGCTTCCAAAAAAACTGACACCCCTGGAGAGGGAGTATCTGAAGACCATCCACCTTTTTGTTTAAGGATCTCTAGAATGTCTTTGAAGGAGATGTCATCTAGTGGAGATCTAGGGGACCCCTCCCCTTCATTGAAGTCAGTATCTTCTGTGCGAGATTCTATAGGGAAATGTATGCATCTCCTTTTGCACATTCTCTTTAGGGGAACTTCTTCAGTGGGATGGTCTGGAAAGGTATCTGAAGAGAGGGGGAGTTCTTCAATGGGAACTGTCTGGAAGCTAGATGGTTCTGGTTGTCCCTGTGGAGTAGGCCTGAGAGGATCAGAGCTTGGACCTGAAGGAGGGGTGGATGTAGGACCCAAGGAGGAGAAAGTAGCTGAATCTCTCAATTGAGAGAAAACCCTTCTCCACTACCTCAAAGGCAGATGGACCAGGAGAAGCCACAGCTGGCCGCACCAGAGCTGAAACCTCCAAATCTACCAAGTCTTGACCCTGCCTGGATCCATGCCTTAAGAAGGGAGTTGGACCCAAGCTAACACTGAAGCTCCAAAGGTCTAGAATAGCTCCAAAACATCAGAGTGGAACCCTGTCACCCCCCCCCCAAAATATGGTACTGATGCTTCAGCTCCAAGACTCATCCCGATCCAAAGAAATTGGAGCAGAACTAGTCAGAGAGGTTGTCAGAGTCAAAGATCGCGATGTCTTCAGATTCGAAGTCAACAGTCTCAGACCTCTCAGATCTGAGGACTTTGAAGCTGTGGGGCAGATGGGAGAAGTAGAGATCACTATGTAAGAAGTGAATGGGAGGCTGTTGGATCGAAGATGCAGCTGGCATAACTCCCATCTGAATCTGAGCACTGAGGAATTTCCTCATCATCCTATCCAGGTTGCCCTCTGAAAGACTTATGGAGTACCTAACTGAAGAGGAGGCTGATTGAGGCCTAGACTCTCTCCTCAGGGTCCCTTGGAAAGAAGGGGAATGGAGCCAAGGAGAAACAGGTTCAATAGGAAATACGGGTGAGTGGATTCGAGGAGACTTAGTTTGGAGAACAGTTGGATCTGAGTGCTTTCTCTTAGGATCTGAAGAAGTCAGATACAATTTTTTTTGAAATTTCTGTGGAGACTCCGAAGAAGGTTAGATAGAGATAGTACCCTTCAGAGATGGGGGGGGGCGTCTTTTAATAGACTCCTTTGCCTCTGAAGAGGATTTTGCAGGTTTACTGGGGAGTTGAGGCCTGAAGAACAGGAAGGAGGTGGCAGCATCCACTTAAGCGCTAACTTATTCTGCCTATCACTAAGTGCCCTGGAATTAAAGGCAGCACAAATACAGCAATCAGTATTGAGGTGGATGCTCCAAGACAGCAGACACACTCCTTGTGAGCACTGGAATTGAGAATCGTATGCCTTCAGGAAGTGCCCTTTTTAAAGCTTGTTGTTTTTTCAGTCATTTCAGAAGAAAAAACGTAACAATGGTCTAAAAAAGGTTTAATGGCAGAAGTAGAAGAAAATATGTTTTTTCTTTTTAGTTAAGTTGATTACCAGCAATGGCAGAAAACTGGTAAAGACTGACAAGTACCAGCTATGGTATGGACTGAACTACCAAACATTAGAAAAGGGTGACGAAAAAAAAAGTTATTGAAAAGAAAACCTGAATATTTAACAATCAGGAGAGGGAGCTGTTAGATAAGGACAGATGAAAAGTTTTTAAAAAAGTAACTACTCACAAAAAGCCAAACAATATCCAGAAAAGTGCTCAGAGGAGGATCTCCATCTATGCATTATGGTAGCAAATTAAATCTGAGGCATTATGGGTAGAGAGAGGAGCTCATTAGTTGGATCCGAGAGTCTAGTGTAGGTCGCTGAGTTGGATCATTGGTCGGATCTGATACCCATCGGTTGTGGAATGAATGAAAAGGACAACAAAGAATGCAACTGGCAAAGTTTCATTTAGTTTTTTAGCTTTAATGGGTGTATGTCTTTTAATTGATTAATTGTTTGACTGAATGATTTGAATGTTATATTTGGATATAAAAAGAGCTTATTTTAACAGATGAATTTTTACTCTGTAAAGGCTGTGGCCGAGGCGCTAGAGAAATTTGTATTGTGGAAGAAATTTTATTCCGGAAAGTAGCGCTGTTATTCACTGGTTTCTTTTCTTTGGTGGTTTACAATATTTAAATACTGTTTCTGATTTTGGGCCTTAACCTTCCACCCCTTTATTTTTGGCCTTGTCCGATATTATTGAGCAAAGAAGTTGAGAACTAGGCCTAGCAGGAACATTAGAACTGTTCTCACCTCTAGAAAGTTGATATGAAAGTGAGACTCCTGTTATATCCAGCTTCCACATCGAGTCTTTTAGTTGTAATGTCCTTACTATAGGGTACACACATCAGTAGTCTCCTCCTGTGGAGTCTACACTTGGAGATGATTCACTTTGTTGAGGTTTACAGAATCTGGCCACATGGTTATATGACAATAAAATGTTGTGTGCAGAGAACAGAATCTGAGTGCTGACAATCCACTGGAACTGGACAGTGATGCTGCTATCAATCCAAGAGCCTTAAGGCTGGATTCTGCAGTTTTTGTGAGAATATGAGAAGTACCTAGTTCAGAAACAAGTCAGTAGGATCTGCTGAGCCTTCTTGCATCCAGACATCAAGAGAACAGGAAACAAATATTAGAACCTGTACTGGGAGATGAAATTTTGTGAGGTTCAATGTTACTTCAAGGAAAAGGAAAAGTCTGAGAAAAATAATCCTGCTAGATGAAATCTAGCGTCAGACTGACAAAGGAGCCAGCTATCAAAGTATGGAAATATCTTGGATCTCTGCAGTCTGAGATGAGCTATCATAATTGGCATGCATTTTGATAACACATTTGGAGGCAGAAGTGAGCTTAAATGGAAGGACCTGAAACTGTTAGTGACTAGCTCATAGTCCTACCTGGAAGCAAAGCAATCCATCTGATTCAATGACAATACTGATGTGGAGGGGAGCCTCTAAGAGGACCAAAGGCCATATCCAGTCCCCTTAACATAAACATACTGAATAGGACACTTGGGCCACTAACATCCAAAATGTGCTTGAATTCCCTTCTTTTTGGCATTAAAATGAACCTATACTAATATCTTAGTCAGATCTAGTCCACAGTTTCCTCTTAGATGGCTTTTTTGTTGTGATTGAGTATCTCTTTCACTGCTGTAGATCTCTAATGGGATGGGATATCATACAAAGGTAAAGGCAGGATCTGCAGTGGTTAAGAAAAGCAATTCAGCATCCCTTACCAGTAACCTCCCTTTATTCTAAGCTTGAACGCTGAGGGAGAATCTCCCCAAATGTCTCCAGTGGAAGGCAGTCAGGCGAGGCATCAGGACCACTGCAATCTACCCTTGGGACGACATGGCCTCTGGTAGGTCACCAGGAACCTTTGATTCAGTGTCTGTAATAATGTTGAGGGGTAGTATAGGGTGAGAGATGTTTCCCAGAATTCTATTCTTATTGGACTAACTGGAACTACATTCAGTGCTGGCTGTTCTGTGTTCTGGCAAATAATCATTTTGAAGGTGAATATTATCTCCTGTAGCTGCCAAAGTCTGCTTCAACACATCTACGTTTTTAACATTTTATAAAATTCCAGATCAAAACAAAGGGGAGAACAGAAGGGAGATCCCTGAAAGATCATCTTTGTATCCTTAGCAAAAAGTTATAAAATAAAGCCAAGGGTGCCATTAAATAGCAATGTTGGAAACTGCCATAATGGCCCTTTCTTTTACATTATAGATCAAACAGACAACAATTTTTCTGAGACTTGATGAAGTAGAAGCCTTGGACTTAATTTTGTCCTTTAAGAAATCATCATGCAGTTTTTTTTCTGCAGGACACTGCAGTCCATCTGTGGCATTGCTTTGAAAATACAATATGTGTGTGAAATAAATCAGCATCAGCAAACACAAAGTTGCTTATGGGAATACTTACTTTTCAAACCATTCCATGATCAGGAATGCCCTTGTTTAGAAGATAGCTTGGTTCTGCAGGTTAGAAGCCAGCCAAGGAAGTACATTCCCAAAGCCACTGTGGTAGCAAGATCCACAGGTGGAGAGCCTGAAAGACAAAAACAAAAAGGTACACCTGAAGCTTCAAGTCACTTATTTATTTACTTAATTGCTTCTTTATTTACTTACACTTTGCTGACTGGGTTATTCCCACTCGGCCTTTTTTCAGGGGAGACCCGAGGTGGTATTTGTACTGACTATGGTTAATTTGGCCAGGGCTCCAGGGAACCCCTTCTTTACTGACAAGTGCCTTGGGATCTATTACATCCACCAGAGCTACCACCAGCTCAGAGAGATGGGGTCTCAGTTTATCATCTCATCTGAAGGACACACCTGTGCAACTACTAGCAGTCCCAAAGTGGTAGAGTGGAGAACCTGAGTTGGAATATATGAGACACCACCAGCTCCTTCAAGTATGTGGAACCCAAGTCAAGTGAGATGGTAATGATTTGCACCAGTAAGTAATCTAGCAGCAGAGTTTTACACAATCTGCGAATGGTCCAGTTCAGTGTTCAGAAGTCCCCGGTAAAGAGCACTGCAGTAATCTAACCTACATGAGACTAGAACATAAGGTACCACCAATACGTCGACTTGAGAGTGAAAGAGATTAATCCTGGAGATGTTTTCTAAATGGAAAGATGACAATTTCACAACTACTGACACATAGTCCCAAGTGCCAACTTATGATCTGAGTTAACACCTAGATTTTATACCTTCTCAACAAATTCAAGCTTATTTCTAACAAATAAAATTAAACTAGGAAGTTGGACAGTAATGGAATCCCTCAGGATGCATAAATTGTCATAGTCTTTGTTCTGGAGGTGTTCAATTTCAATCAATTATGTAACAGCCAAAAATGAATGACTTTAAGTTCAGCTACCAGGAAGTACATGATTGCCATCTCACCTTGTGGAAATGAGAGGTAAATCTGAGTATCATCTGCATGGTCTTAGCCACTGAAGTAGAAAGAAGTTGGCCCATTCCCTGTCATCTAAATCTTCAGTAGACTGGTCAGTGTATTGCACAATGTGACAGGTTTTGCATAAGCACTGTTACACCTCTTAGTAGAAAGTTCTGAGTCAAAGGATTCCAAAATCACTTCAGGGCTAGAGCTGGGAAGGAAAATCTTAAAAAGATATTTGGGTGGCATGGTAGAAGAAGGATAAAAATACTACCAGGACAAGAAACTTGGAGTACACACTGTATTGGGCAGTAGTGGTCCTACATGGCTGGAAGTCACCAAGAAACTGAGCTGAAAAGCAGGCAGCAGAGGGCTAAACCACCAATATATTAAAAGCCAATGACAGAATCGCCAGTGACTAGAAGGCAGGAGTTGTGATGCCAAATGCCTGCAAGGTGAGCCGCAGGAGGGCTCCAGATGAGGAATCTGACTAACCATCGCTAGTGAAGCTGACACCAATGGTATCCGCACCAGAAATGTTGACATCAAGTATGCAGGTGCCATTTGAACCTAAATCTGCATGGCCAAGGAAGAAAATGAAAGGGGGTCATCTGGTGAAGATAAAAGAAAAGAATCACTAGAAGAGAAAACAGTCAAAGCTCTTTTATACAGCAAAACCACACAGAGTCTGTAGTCTTGGATGAAGTTTATGCAGAGTCTTCAGATGTCAGCAGCAAATAAACCATAGTCAATATTTGATACATCAAGAGAGTGCCTGAACAGGGGAGGTACAGAACAAGGGGTAGGGGGTGGGGTGTCTGAAACCTAAGGAAAGCACCAGCAGAAGACTCTACCATGACAATGGATGGCAACTTGGCAGGTATCACCAAGTAACTACAAGACTCTTTGACAAGTTTAGGAAGTGACTGTCTTGGAGAAAAAGAGCTCCCTCTCACAGACAACTGTGTATTTAATGATCCATGGGGCCTAGGTGAGTTGTGAGAGCCCTTGAATTAATGTAAAACAAATTCTGATTTGTTTTGAAGATGGCAGGGTTCATTTTAGAAAGGTGTTGCTTATATGACTTGCAGAAAAAAGCCACAGAACTGGGGGGGGGGGGGGTTAGAAAGATAACGTTCTAAAGTTTTTCTTCTGTGACACGTGGTCAGATATGGGACGACTGTGCCCTGGCCCAGCAATCAAGGAGCCTCAATTCTCACCACTAACACCAGGGAGGGTGTCTCATATAACAGGAAAGGATAACAAATACACACAATAAAGTACAATTTCCCTTAAGTGCACACAGAGATCACAGTCAGTCTGGGGCTGGTTGCTCTCTTGCTTTCCAGGTCCCCAGTAAGACTCCCCACTGGCACAGCTATAAGGTCCTGATCTCAGCCTAGCTGGCAAGCTAACCTCCGGTATCCTCTCTGTCCCACCAGTGCTTCATGTCCCTGACCAGGTAGCTGACACACCACACACACTTTGAGATAAATATTTATACAACTTCACAGACACTCCTGGGAAAGGCTGACACAGATTCTCCAGCTGTGCCCCTTTATCCAGACTATATGGTAGTAATTTCTGCCACCACCAGCTAATACTTATCAGCTACCCAAAGGCCCTTAAAAGGGTGTCCAATTATTACTGTGCAATATTATTATCCAATTGGTAATGTGACTATTCAGTCTATGGCTTATTAGTGTGGCTTATTACAATAAACTCTACAAATATGCAATGTACACTAGAGCTTACTTATCTCTACACAAACCAGCCACAGGTAAAGGTTTTTAAAAATATTTAATAATAAATAATTAAAAGCACAAGACAATACTACTACACCACAGTGATAACTAAGAGTTCAGAGATCACACAGAAACTTAAAGCAATACAGTAGGAAAGTTCTGATATAACAGAAAAACACTTGTCTAACTTTCTTCTAAGTTCCTAGCTATTACTACAAGAAAACATACTTCTAGGACACTACTTACATAAGACAACTGGCAGAGTGCTGATAAGTGGGATATCAAGATCAAAATGTTCCCCTCTCTCTCTCTCTCTCTCTCAACAATAGTTTTTAAACTCACTAACAAACATCTTTGCTAGGCCCTCCCAAATTATATAATTTTGGCACTTGGGTTTTCCCAGTATACACATTATGGGCAGGATTCACGATGGCTTGCACGGAGTCTAAGAGTCGTGTAAGAATCCATGCAGCCATCGCGATCCAGGAACAGCCCGATTTCCCGTGTAAGAGACAGCTAAAACTACTCTTACATGGGCAGGGCGTGGATATGCTAACCACCCCACTTGCAGCCGAAAGGCATGCAAATGAGGTAGATTAGTGATCCACGAAGCTGAAACCAGCCAGTGTAAGAGTCGTGTTAGGTGCAGAAATGTACACAGTTGACAATTGAGTACGTTACTGCAAATAACACAACACAGCCATGACAGCTCCAAATAAAGTGTGCAAATGTTGCAGTCAGCATGCCAATGGCCAAATATGTGGCCATTGGCATATTAACCCGATGCAAACATGAAATAAAATAATTTTTTTTTTCGGACATCGGCAATGTTTAAATGCAGCACAGCCCCGCGCAAACAGGCTGCGCTATATAAAACAGAAAAATAAAGGTTGGAAACCCACAAATGTGGGTTTTATGTAATGAATGGATTTGCAATGCAGGGACTAGCAGACCAAAAACAACATGGTCACCGTCTAATGGTTGCTAAGGGGGGAAGCTGAGTGTAAGACATGTAACTAAGCATTAGTAGGCAATCCTATGTAAATGAGTGGTAGGATAGTGAATCACACTGTCACATAGCAAATGAGCACATTCTGTGTAGTGTAAGAGTTAGATAAGGGGGAGTAACAGAGTAGGAGATAGGTGACATCATAGGGGGGAATGTCAGGAAGAAATCAAGCTCATTGGAGCAAAGTGGTATGTGAAAGATGTCAATCACACAGCATAAAAACGGAGTGTCAACAGATAAGCATGGGAAAGTCAAGAAATGGAAGGTGTACACTGTGGCCAACACCAAAGTTTCTTGCTGTGCGTGCATGCATGCGTGTGCACACTGGGAGCCGCGAGTAAGACAGAGTGCGCGCGTGTAAGGCAGAGTAAGCATGTAGGAGCCTGTTTAAAGATCTGTAAACCTGTTTGTGCTGGTGTGCACGCGTTTTAACCCGAATAAGCAGATTCTAGTCCGTGTAAGCATGTGTGCACGGGTGGTAGCCACTGTGAGCGTGTTTTCGCTGGTATGTGCGCTGCTCCCCCCTGAGGAAACAAAGAGGAAAAAGGAAGCAGAAGAAATAGTAGGAAACTAGCAGGGAATACTTGTAGAGGTAGCAGGTGAAAACAATTAGAAGCAGGCAATTACACAGGCAGCACTGTTGAAAGGAGATGATCGACACCGGTCAGCCACAGATTAAATCCAAACTTTATTGTACACGAAAACTATCCAGAATACATGCAACGTGTTCATTGTTTCTTGGTTGCATTTGCACTGTTCTCTTCTATTTGTTTGTGGTTATTAATTACACAGGCAGAATACAAGCCCAGCCCAGCACTTAAAACACTGCAAACAGCATTGCAGTATCTTTCTCTCAAGAGACACTGCAAGACAGGAGTAAGCTAGTAGAAGTGAAAACTGAAAAAGCTGCACTCAGACCAAACATGCTAGGGGCTTCCATAGCTGTAATAAGGAGACATAGAAGACTTGCTAAGGGTGGTGACAATGGAAATGCTGCCAGACAACCCACAGTGAGGAGACGGAGAAGAGTGTACAGGCCCACGGTCACCTACCAGGGGTTACATGAGCTGGAGATAGTGGAGCGCTATAGAGTGGACAGAGACCTCCTGCAGCAAATTGTTGAGCTGTGCAGGCCACGCCTCACACACAGAACCAACAGAGGGGAGCCCATCCCAGTGGAAACCAAGGTATGTGTTGGCTAAGAATACTAGCAACAGGTACCTTCCACAGTCCAACTGGTGATATGATGGGGATATCACAGGCATCAACCTCCAGGGTACTGCACCAGTTCCTGGATGCCATGTCAGCACATGTCGGAGAGCATGTATATTTCCCCAATGCCCATGAGGTATTGACCTGCAATATGCGTCTCTTCCAGCAAATAGCGGAATACCCTGAGGTAGTGGGTGCAATACACTGCACACACATACGCATCAAAGCACCAGCCGGTGAGCGGGGTACGGCCTGCATTAACCGCAAGGGCTTTCCCTCCATTAACTGCCAGGTCATGTGTGATGCCCAGGGCATAATAATGAATGTGTGTGCTGGCTGCCCTGGGAGCTACCATGATTCCCATATCTGGCATTTGACGCAGCTGTACCAGACATTTGCCAATGGGGACATCCCACATGGTCACCTAGTGGGGGATGCAGGTTATGCACTAGAGCCATGGCTGATGACACCCATCAGAAACGCACACACACCTGAACAGGAATTCCATAATGAGGCACACACACAAACACGTAATGTAATAGAGCAAGTGTTTGGGCTGCTCAAGTCACAGTTCCAGTGCCTGGACACATCTGGTGGAGCCTTGCAGTACTCACCAACTACATGTACCCAAATTGTCATGGTATGTGCTATGCTACATAATATGATCCTGCGAAAATAGCTGCAGCAGGACCAGCATAGGGCCAGGACAAACAGACCCCCACCATTACCAAGGCCATCACAGGAAGAGCATGACTCGGAGGAGGAACAACCTGAGCCTGCCCCAGTAGGCAGAAGGAGGTGTGCCCAGTATGCCCTGGCCTTGGCAAAGAGGCAAAGCATAGCACATACACTGGCTCAGTAGGAACCCTGGGAATGATACCCCTCTCTGACTCACTCATATAGTAACAGGGATGCCTAACATGACACAACCTGCTCTCAAACATGTACAGGGAGTGTAATATGTGCGTCCGGCAGAGGCAGCCCTACAGCACCACCTGAGGCATGATTGCCATGTGTTAAGCAATGTAACACCATCTAGTATATGCAAACATGAAGACCCAACCTAACATCTCACCCTCACCAAGCATGATGCCACACTATGAAGACAACAAGATCAAGTACAATAATTGGCTGAGGTATTTCTGTTAGCAAGGGGGAACACATGGCTGACAGCCTGGGCTGACATGCCGAGCAAGACATGATGTCCCACCTGCTAGGGATGGCAAGCACCCAGCACACCTGGCTGTGTAGATACTGGCAAAGGCTGTTGTCACCCCCACTGTGCCTGGAATAGGTAAGTCTGGAAACACAAACCCACCACCATAGGTAGCACAAGGGATAATAACCTGGACGTAATGCTACCCAATGCCAGAAGTCTAACCTGCAAGGTGCATGCAGACCAAACCCACCACAGCATGGAGAATGGTAATATGTGTTCTGTAACAGAAACCTGGGCAAGGCCCAGAAGAGCACCCTAATACTACCAGCTTATGCCTCATACCATGCTCTACAGCTCCAAAACATGGAACACATGACAATAGGAGTGTGGCTACCAGTAATTATCAAGAATAACCACATCCCCAGGTTGGTACCACAGCAAGAAGCAGCATGGACTATCCATGGGCAAGTAACACTGTCTCAAACTGTGTACCTGTTTGAAGCCTGCTACAGACCACACAAACAAACCCAGGTACCCCAGCCAGCCTTCCTAAAGACACTTCAGAGTATGAATGTCTCAACAAATATCAAACAAGGCACACACAAAGTATGACATAGGTGGCAATGCTTTATGTATGGAAGAAGTAATCATGGGCCTAAAGACACAAGTGGATGGTAACCTGTCATGTGACACTCACATTGCCAAGGTGGCCAGGAAGACTTGCTATACTGCCCACCTTAATATGAAAGGATGCACATGTAGAGCTACAGAGGTCACTGTGTCCCATACTCTTCCCTTATCAGGCCCATACGTGACAACAATGCCCCAGTTTGGATGTACCTTACCTTACACATGCAGCAGTCAGAAAGACCCCAAATGTATCCCACCAACAGGATAAAGGGTCCAAACATTAGACATCTGCAGCCTGGCTGAAGAAACCACAGCCCAATTCAGAAGCATACTGCACAGTTTATGCCTGATGTACAAGGCTATGTCCAATCCAGAATGAATGGACATGCTCCACTGCAGAAACCCCAAATCCAGCAGACACACCACAGTGAGATATCTGAACCTCCACACATAGATTAATAGGATGTGCTGGAGGGAAAGATCCATAACCCAGAGGCTCCTGACACTCTGGAACAGAATCCCAGTCCATGATAGGCTGAGCTCCACACACAAACTCAACAAGAGAAATCCGGTGAAGAGCATGGGAGATAGTAGGTGTACACTGGGGGCCATCCCTGTGTCACATCTAATAAAGTAAACCCTACGTGGGCATAATATGCACATTGCAAGGGGTGTTGAGACCCACACACAGTCTGTCCATGCTCAAACAAGGCCAGGGCAGATAGCCTAGTATGAACCTATGAACCTATGATGATACAAATTGTGCAGGACACAAAGGATTATCACACAGCTGTCCTATCTGATGGTAGGAACCATTGTGATAATCCGCAGATATGCTCTACAGCACTGTAATATCACAAACAATACACCAAACCCACACACATTGCCAACAGCCTACCGAACAGATTCCTTCCAACCTCCCCACCAGCACTTAACTGCCAAATATCTATCCCAGGAGAGTGCTGGCCCCCTGATATTGCAGATGCTGAGGTAACAGACAGCATCCACAAAGCACAGCACACAGCATCAATGGTACCAGATGGTGTCCTGGGTTGTGTCCAACAAGTACTGTAACAAGAATGGAACAGCAAATAGCATTACTGCGCACTATCAGTCCTACCACAGGATATGTACCCAAAGATGGGTGGGAGGATGGTATAATGGTTAAGGTGTTTGCCTTACAAATAGAAGGTGCAGGGTTTGATTCTCACATGGGGTAAGTGGCTAGGCTTAGAATGGCCTGCAAAGGCAGTTAGCCTAGTACCAGCCTATGAACCTATGAACCTATAAGAGCAGTGTACAGCAACAGTGGTCCCACACCACAAAGGGGGTGCCTGATTGGATACTGCAAACTATCACTCCTCAACCCCGACTATCTAGGTTGGCAAAGTAATGGAGAGGATGATCATGGATCCCATGAATAACGAGATTGGGTACCTACAGATATTGGACCCTACCCAGTGTGGCTGTCATAGTGCAGATCCTGCCCCTTACACATGTATGACACATGTGAAACATGCACCAAGCCCATTGATGTGGGGAATGTTGATCACACAGCCTATCTGGACCTTGCTAAACCCTTCCATACAATACCCTAGTTGGCGGTACAGATAAGCTCACCAGCCTAACTATAAACCACTATGCAAGTAGATGGGTTGCAAACCAGCTCAAGGACAGAACTGACCTGGCAGACATGCTGTAGCTATGGCAGACTGCTAACCAGGTACAACTGGCATCCCACAAGGCATGGTCCTGGGACCTCTCTTGTATGCTATATATGTCACATAGGTACAGACCAACATGGACGGACTCTGTCTGAACAGGTTTGCAGAGGACTACAAACTGGCCACCATATCGGACCCTCCAGCTGACACAAGCAACCTACAAAAGGCACACATAGAAACACACAAGTGGTGCCACAGCCATGTCAACAAGCTAAATGCAGAATAGTGTATAGTCAAACCCTGTGGAAGCACAATACATGGCCAGAAATTACCACATAGGTGTTAACCCAGTAAGTACATCAGGAGCAATGAGACCCGGGGACACAAGGTGATAGATATCCTGCATGTGACAACCATGCGTCTGTAGTGGTTACAGAAACATAACATATACCCACCTAATCATGAAGGTAAGCACAACTTGGTTAGGGTAGGTCAATGTGCCTCTCCAGTCATCCATCAGCAGCCTCACAATTGTGTACAATGGCCCTTCAGGGATGTACCATAGCAGACACCTGCAGCAACTGGAAAGACCACACAAATACCCCACCAGGAGGATCGCAGAGCTGTAACAGATGCCATGTGTCGCTTGAGTAAAGAAACTGCAGCTCCACACAGTGCCATACTGCCTGGCTGGAGGTGAACTGTGCCTGATGTATAGAGCCATGACCAACCTGGTATCAATGGACATTTGGCATCATGTAAACACTGAATGCAGTTGACCTATGCAGCTGACAGGCCTGAACCCCAGCACAGACATAAACAGGACATGCTGTACCGATTGGTCCATAACCCAGAAGCTCACTCCACTCACGACTAAACTCCCACTACAGGATATCCAGGAAGTCCCTCAGTGACTGTCATCCAGAGGAATCATGATGACTGGATGGGAGATGGTAGGTGTACCCTGGATGTCACCTGTATGTCACGGGTAGACAGAGGCACAGCACACTAACCGTGACATATGTCATGGCAAACACCAGTAAATGTGTGTTGAAGGACAAACACTCTCTGACTAGCATTACAAATGGACTAGAGCACATGGCCATTGTTTGTCACTGTCCACACAAGTTGTGGAATACATTAACAATGTCAGACAATCATGTACTATGCTGTCCATATCTGAACAAAATGCAACATGGTCATATCTGCACAACTGGCCCTCAACCAGTCTGGTGTGCTCACTATAAATATTACAAGCAGTGATAGGACTGAAACAGATTATACTGTCCACCACAGTGAAAGTTCTGCACCAGTACACTATACGACAATACAACTGTTTGGTCAGCAGGAAAGGATGATGACAACTGTATGCAAACTATCCCATGGCGACCCTGCAGGCACAGCATAATGCCTGTTAGGTTCAGACACAAAGCAGTTGGGCAGTAAGAACACAACCTGATGTCCAACACTCAACTGTACATGTGATATATAGATGGCGTCCACACACAAACAGAAATGTGGTGGTCCACAGATCCCAACATAAGGTAAGGTCACACTGGGCATGCTCGCACACTTAGATAAATGAGATGTGGCAGTCAAGAAGCCATACAAACTGCGAACTGGGCATGCTCACACACTTAGGCCATGTCACAGTTCAGCAGTTGCACACACATATCTGGCATTTCTATGTGTTAACACAGGAACCTCCCACAATACAGACATCTGCCCAGTGCACACAGTGAAGTTACAACAGAGACATAAGTAAAGTACTGGATCCCACTCATATGCAAACATCTCCCACAGTACACCCATTGTTTACAGTGATAGGGAAGGCTATGGCATTAAAGACCCACAAGCAGTATATGAGCAACAGATACTTGCATCTGACAGGTAAACATATGGCCATAGAGTGCAATACCTGACTGTTGTCCCTAGGGAATACAGAAGACTATCCACAGTGTATTTGGCATCTGCCTCCACAGTACAGTAGGCCACTGTGCCTGTGCAAAGTTAATGCATAGATATGCTCTCCCCAGTACTGATGGATAGTCACAGATGTACATACCTCTTCATCCATAATGATGTCAGCACACTATACATATGTCAGGAGCAGAAACTATACCCAGTAATGTGAATAGCGCGCTCCGCTACTGCATCTCTAACAAGTGTCATAACATAGTTAGGTAGGGGTTTGAATCCTGCAAGTGCCCAGTGTGTGTGTGAATGTGTGTGGGGGAGTAGTGTGTGCAATTCCATGTGTATGAGAAATGACCCTTTTGGCAACTATTACTACACAACACATGCTGCATATTCCACTGTCTAAACACTGATGATGACAGCACCCTATAAGTACAGCAGGAGAAAGCAATCCCCCCAGTAATGCAAATAGCGCGCTCTGCTACTGCGACTCTCACAAGTGATCTAACATAGTTAGGTAGGGGTTTGTATCCTACAAATGCCATGTGTATTTTTGTCACACAGTTTGTCCATGTGTGTGGGGTGTTGTTCCCAATATTGCACGACATACATTATATCAGTAATGTCAATGCAAACATGATGTATGTGTGTGCCACCTACACATATGTACCTGTGAACTGCAGGAGTTCCCATGTCCGAAGCCTGCCTCATGTGAATACATGGAATATGCATCAGACAACTGTATGACTGTGGTGTTCTGTGCAGGGGCTGCATATGGTGTGTGATTATACAGTGTGGGTTGTAGATGGTGTCATCCCACCAGCGAGGGATACATGATTGGTCTGGAGCATATAGTCCACATCTTGGTAATGAACAGGTGCAGCATGTTGTCACCACTTGTGGGAGTGGTAACAAGTTGTTCCATAGCAATGCAGGGAATGAATGATAAGAACCCTTCAGATAGGGTCTTGCAGCTAGAATAATGCTCACACTGTATGTTTGGGTAGTCGCAGTACAACCATATAATGGTGTGTGTAGAGACCGTCATATTCCCAGTGTTGTCAGGAAGGCCAAGTGGGTTTCCTGGGTATGGGAGTGTGGTGTGTGCCAGGCTATGAACCTGAAGGCAGTCTAACCCACTGTGTGTTGCACATGGAGAGGCTCTGATGCTTTGTGCAGTGCCACCAACCTGGGGGTGTGTGTATCTGAGGTGCCTTTGGATACATCCCCCCTGTTCTGGTTTGGCGCATGTGTAGGGGTTGACAAGCATGGTATCAGGAATGACCTGGCACTGATGGTGTGCACCTGGGAGCCTTGTACCAGGAGTCAGTTACTGCACAGATATTGCTGTACCCCTTGCTAAGGACAGTTTCCACTGCATGCATCTTGAGGTTTACACTGCTGCTGTTGAGTACCATTGCTATTAGTGTCCTATCCCATGTGACACCTGTGTAGGTGGCTATGTAATGTCAGCCGTGCATACAAAGGCACTATGTGTGTAGCAACAGCCTCTGCCAATATACAACGGCCCATGGGTGACAGGTGCAAGCTGCCCCAAGCAAAGCAATGTGGCTTGTCCAGCATGTAATCCCACACTGACAGGCATTGGATCCCCTTTGAATGTCACTGAAAGATACGTTAATTGCAGAAACTGATGATCCTGTCTACATATTGTGGCAGTATTATTGGTGAGGGTGAGATGCTACTCAAGGCCAGGGTCATACCAGCCTGTGCCACAAGCTCAGAGAGCCCCTCTATGTCCCCTAACATGTAGTCCAGGGAGGTGCATCAGAGGTCATACACACTGGCACAGACAATGACTGAGTCATACTTCTACATGCCTTGGAGTGACCGGTATGCTTGTGTTATGTGGTGGATCATAGTACCCGACAGGCAGCTCAGCGTGACCATCACCTTGTTCAGCCTGGGAGCAGGACCCCAGTGTACGTGACGATAGAGGTACCTCATACAACTGTAGCAGGTGTGTTGTCAAGCCGTATGGCATGTGACTGATTGGCATACAGGCTTTGTGAGCTATGTGTTGCATGTGCTCTGCTCTAGCTTAACGTTTGCTTGTGTGTCTGCTTTGCAGGTGTCAGCTGCTCAGGCAGGATGCTATTCTGAGAGCCCAATAATGTACCTGTGTGTTTCTGTGTTTGGATTGCGGTTGAGGCAGGTCTATGGGAGACTGGTACTGTATTCACTGTAGTATCCCACTCCACCTGACAGGGAATGCCAGTGCTGTGTTAACAGAGCTTAGCCCCCAGTTTGGCTATGTGGTTGCATCTCTCACATGTGTTGTACGTGTATGGGAAGGGGAGAGGGTTGTCTGTGTACATGAGGCAGCTGTAACATTGCCACATGACTCACAGATTCACCAACTGGACCTGAGAGTAGATTGACAGGTGACCTTTGCACATGCTACCATAGCATTGTGACTCCCATACTAAGTAACGACACATAGGGCCAATGGGGAACAAGGTACTCAAGGTGACTATGTGAGAGTGTAGTACTCCTGATTTGTTAGTGCTGGCATATATATGAATGCTGTCTTGAGCAAATGTGAGGTAAGTCATATGCAATGTGTTACAGGCAAGCTACATGCAAACAGGACAAACAGTGACGTTCTGTCAAGTGACACATGGACATCAGTACAGTAAGCAATACAGATGTCACTAGGGATCCACAGAGGCACTGTATATCTGCACTGCAGGTGGAATCAGTGTTTCAGGAACATAACAGGCAAACATGCATACAAACAAAGCTACAGTCAGCAGGCCTGTATGTAGACTATGCTACAACAAACAAGGTGTACGACTTCCAGTAGGTAACAGTGCATATATGCAGGCACTATAAGCCAGTACCCAGACATTCACAGGTCAGATGGGCTGGGTCCAGCCGCACCCCACACAAGTGTATAGACGACGTACCTTCGTAATGTTGAATAACTGGCCTGATACCCAAGTGCTCATACCTGTAATAATACACATGTCAAATAACAGACACTGAGCCCTCACTCAGCAGTTCCAGACTTAGTATGATGTAAGCTACCTGTCCTGGCACCACAGTATCCTTGACATGTATGGACACTCTTCCTCCTGTCATAGTTAGTTCTGTGTTTTGGTGCTGTCATGCATGGTATGAGGTGTGACCTTGTAGTGCTAGTGTGCTCTTGTGAGCCTTGAACCTGTTGTGTAGTACTGCACAGATATAAACATCCTGAAACATCTGCATTGCAGAGTCGTGTGTGGACAGCATGCAACTCGCAGTTGACATGGCCATCATTGAGTATCAATATGTACATTGTTGTATCCCCTGTGCTACCTATGTAGGTGGCCATCCCTTCACAGCCTCAGCACCAGTATGCAAAGATGTGCAGACAGAACACTGTGGTAATTGCTATGGGTGTACAAAACAATACAATGACATTCATACTGTAACTGCATCAGGCATGCTGGTATATACCCACAATGCTATCATTACACTGTACTGTTGTCAACACCATACTATTACAATACATCTATGTACTCACCCTGTGCATCAGCACCATGTTAACCTGTTCCTGCAATGATTTTACAGATTGCAGGAGGTGGCACAGTTTCATCATATGCACAGGGTGTGTACCTGGTATGCCTGAGTCTGCCACTGATACAACCAATTGACATGTCTGTGTGTGTGTGTGTGTTGGTGAGGGACAGCAGTACAAGATGGGGCAATGTTGATGCAGTGTGTGCGTGTATGCGGTAGCCCTAGGTGTTATCACTTTGCATGTGTGTATGAATGCACACAGTCCCACCTCATGGCTGCCATATACAGGTGTTTGTGGACAGCCACAGACTGTACCTGCCAGGACATACAGATCACTGTCTGTGGCCACGGACACGGTACCTGTGCCTGGCAGGGGTGCTACGGACCGTATCAGGTATTAAGCCAGACTGGGTACTGTCATCAGAAGCAGGTGGTTGGTGACTGGAGACAGGTCCCTGTTGGGACTGTCCAGCGCCACGTGCACGTGGTCTCCTGGGGCAGTCTGATGACAGCACAGACCCAGCATTGCTGGGGCTGCTGCTGGCACTATGTGAGTGGCTGCGGGCCTGTTGTCGTCCGTGATGGCTGCCAGCTGCTGCTGTTGCTGGCATACAGCCACATCGACGCCTCAACCATCCACCATTGCCCTGGCTCATGGACATGTAGTTGTGGAACAGATCTAATGTGCCCCCCAACGTCTGTCAATGACCTTGGTGAAGTTGCGGATAGCAGCCGCAACATCACGCATACTGTCACTCATGGCTGTGCGACATGCTCTCAGCTCCCTCAGACTTTGTCTGGTGTAGCATTCCATACGTGACTGTGCCTGCATTACAGCCCGAAACATAGCTGAGGTTGAAAGACCTCTGTGGGCACGTCTGACAGGGGCGGTACGCCCACGGATGCTCCCACGAGAACCCATGGATGTCTGCCTGTGTGGTACCGTGTCAGGACCCTGGCCATGGCTGCTGTGTGGGGATGCATGTGCCACCCGTACCACATTACCCTGGTCAATGCCCACTGTATCCTGTCCATCACCTAGGGACATTGGTGACAAAGGATGTATTGGCAGGATGACTGTGCGCATTGATAGGGTCGACAGCTGTGTAGTGTCAATTGGCTGACCAATGACAGACCCTGGCACACCTACCTGTGCCATTACACAGGTATCATCATTATCACTATCCACAGCAGCTGATTTAGGTTCCCTGCTGCACAACACCAGAGCAGCACCAGAACCTGTGGGAGTAAGACAGGAAACACAGTTTACAATGTGTACACAGTGTCACCACTGATGCACACATGCACACATGGGCACATGCACACATGGGCACATGCACACATGGGCAGATGCACACATGCACACATGGGCACATGGGGCACATGCGCACATGGGCACATGCACACACGGGCACATGCACACATGGGCACATGCACACATGCACACACCTCAGTATATGAGATATCAACCCACAGACACAAACACACCTGCAATCAAACACATAGCACTACTGCTTCAGCCTATTATTACTATTAGTATCAAGAGTATTGAAGGTAATGGTATTACACACTCACCAGCAGGGATAGGCTGCTTTGCTGTTACACCAGAGGGACCTGCAAAAAAGAGACATTTATTGTCAGTGGGCAGAACTGTGCCATTGATACTGTGGGCATGATACAGTTCAGTAGTGCAACAGTTAGCTTCCACAGGTGTACTGCAGATACTGAGGATATCACTCTTGCACAATAATTACCAAGATTACAGCTACAAAACGAGGACACACCTCACACATGCATAACCTAACAGTGTACAGAATGGTCAACTATACACATGGCATGTTACCTGCATGCTCCTTGTCCTGCTGCTGTGTGGCTCCAGCCTCCATCATTACACATGTATGCTGCTGCTCTTGCTGTTGTGCTGGAGCCACAACACTTAGGAGTAGTCCCTCCAGTCTGGTGAGGGGGGATGTCTAGCCACCCCACCACCTGTGGCAAGCTGCTGCCTGTGGATATCCGACGCACGCTGACGGACATTTCTAATTAAATCACTGCAGTGATGGCATACCTACTCATATGTCCGGTTATGTGTGCCTACATCATTTACCCGAAGGACCAGGTCTTGCCACAGTGCAGCCCTCTCCTGCTGGTTCTGGCTGGTGCGGGAAAAGAGTACAGCGAAATCCTGCACCAGGCTCTGGTGTATCTCCTCCTCCTCCAATGCAGCGGAGTAGACAGGGTTCCGCTGGTGAACCATAGCCCTGAAAAGGAGAAGGAAAATATGTCAGCAATATCTGTCAGCAAACTGTGGCACACATAATACACATAATACTTGACTGCAGTGATATAACTTAAGCACCATATATAGCATCTGTCTGTCTACTGGGGGATACACATGTAAATGGCCAGATATCAGTGCTCATCCAACAACTGTGCAACAGTACCTGGCACACTCCATACAACAGACTAGTATACTGCAGCAGTCAACACACTGTTTCAGGTACAATATACAACCTCACACTGGGGGTTTGTATCAAGGTACTGTATGGGGAACATTATCAGCCCATGCACTGCTCACAATGCACGTTACATATTTCACTGGTAATGCACACTACTCTTACTTGCCATAACCCTACCTACACCACAGTGACATACAGGGTAACACAGCACAACATATGGCAATGTAGTATGTGTTGATCGCAATACCTCACACACCTGTCTCTGGCCTCACACCAAGGACACACACTACCATGACAGGCAGACAGTCATGGTGAGCAATCATACCAGTACACAACATGCACCCAGTCACTAGCACACTCATTCCACCTCACATATTCCGTTTGCAATGTGTTCATGGGTGCGCACTGTGTCTTAGGTACGTAGTGTGCTTTTGGCCCTGGGCCTACAGCAGCATACTGTTATGTTACCCTGCCCCTTGTGACACGTGTTATGATCGTACCTACTCCTTACAAACAGTTACACAGGGTGACTCATATGGCATATTACCTATCTGCATAACATTCAGCAGGGGTATGTCTGACATCTACTCATGGGGAGCCTTGCTTCTTAATTCTGTGTGGTCTACTACAGGGTATGTCGTATCTGTCGGTAGGGTCCTGTACCTCCACCATGTGCTCTATACTGCAGTGACAAGGACGACAGACATAGGTAATTTGTGTTGTGGATGTTGGAGGTGTTACCATGGTTGTTAGACAACTGTCATGAGTGTGACCGAACTATGTATATCCAACAGTGGTAACCTCTATGTAGGTAGTCTGTGTGCACTCTGTGGTGTTTGAGTGCATTGACACAGTTACTTGCATATGTCTGTGTCCTTCTCCATATCTGTAGCTGTCATGGGAGGTACATACCGTGTAGGACATTTTTGGGGTGTGGAGGGGTACAGTGACCTACATGTCCATAGCTGACACACCATGTCCGCTGACACATTCCATGTACATGTATTACAGGACTAGTGTGCCACTGTGTATATCAATGTGGAACCTATTGTACACTTGTTGCCCCTGTTCCCCCCTGACACATGCAGTGGTGGGCAGGCATGTACATATGTGGTGGTTACTGGTGTCAGTGTTTTTGAATGGGGTACGGTACTCCAGTATCCACACTGGTGTTCACTCCATGCCTTTGACACCAGGCACCTGTTGCAAGACATCTGCACACATGTCTCACACAGTATATATATATATATATATATATATATACATGTATATATATATATATATATATATATATATATATATATATATATATATATATATATATATATATATATATATAGATATATTTATATCTGTATATAGATATATATATATGTTTGTATATATGTATATATAGATGTAGATATATACATATAAATGTGGGGAGAGAGGGGGAGAGAGACACAGGGAGAGTGAGAGTGTGAGGGGGTGGGACAGAGAGAGAGAGATAGTCATATACAGACATATCTGTTGTCAGTCAGATCTATCTGTATATGTATATGTCTCTACAGATATCTATATATGTATGTGTGTATTACATATATCTGTATATACATATTCTACCAATCTCGATGTCTGTGCAGTAAGTGAGAACCTGGTTCAAGGCTCCTGAGAGCACACCAGCGGTACCAGGCTCTACCCCGTATCATGCTTTTTGGCCCCAGGACTCGGGACAAAACAAAAAGGGAGGGGGTGTGTCCATATTCATGAAGGACACCCACACCTCCAGGTTAGTGTTGCCGATAACCATAGGCAAACCTGCTATACAACTGGTAGCATGTTACAGACCACCCTCCCAATCTCAGGAACCACAGTCAGCCTTCCTTAAGACATTGGAGGATATGAATGTCCCACCACACACCATCATATTGGGAGACTTCAACTACCCTAACATACACTGGGTGCATTATTCTACCCCAAACACCCTAGCCCAAAGGTTCCCGGAATTCACTAAGTCAAATGCAATGGAACAGCTAGTAACCTCTCCCACAACAGGAGATAGTATACTAGACCTGATCATCACAAACATGGGGACAATGTGCTACACACCGGAAGTATACCCCTCACTAGTCACATCTGACCACAGACTAATACCCCTGGATATACATATCCCACCTCCCCCACAACACAAAAGACTACAGTGGGAAACCTCTCACATGCCGACTTTACACTTCTTATAACTGAGTTGGTATCCTTAATGCCCACTGGGCCAGTGTAAACCACTTCCCACAATGCAGACACATTAAAATATGCTTTCTACGGACATCTGCAAGAATGCATGGATCATGCAATCACAAATAAAACCATGACCCTCTCCACCAAGGGCAGGCGTCCTGTCTGGTGGACCCCAGCATTGAACAAATTGTATAACAACAGAAGGTAGCTACTGCACGGCAGAGCATAATTCCATAGAGCTACGACATCTCTGATCAGCAGTAGTAGAAAGATACGTTTTGTCGTACAAACATGCAAGGCCAACAATGAGAGTTACATCGCTATGGACACTACAGATAACCACAAGGCCTTCTTCTGCTATATTACACACCTGGGTGGGAACCCTCAGATATGTTCACAGTTAGTTCACAGTGACAAATGCTACACTGAACACACAGATAATGCCAACATTCTGGGAGACAGGTCCAGTGCAGATTTCTCCCCTCCCTCACCCACACATGAGGAATTACTTATCCCAGCTGACTGTAACCTCCCTGTCATCTCAGATGTCCAGTTGGGAACCAGCCTCAGCAAAGCTGTAAACACAGCATCAATGGGACCCGACGGTATTGCAGGTTGCATGCTACATGAACTGCAAGAGGAGCTACACATGCGCATTAAATGTTATTCAGCTGTAGCCTTACTACAGCATATGTACCTGGACACTGGCATACAGCAACAGTAGTCCCACTCCACACAGGAGGCACCTCTACAGACCCTGGTAACTACTGCCCCATAAGCTTAACCAGCCTGGTCTGCAACACTATGGAAAGGATCATTATGGTACTCATACACAGAGACATTGGGGACTTAGACACTTGATCCCACCCGGTTTGGCTTTGTAGAGGGCAGATCCTGCCTTATGAACCTGGTTGACCTTTTCAAATCAGTCACTAGAGCCATTGACGAGGGCACAGCGGTCCATACAGCCTACCTGGACTTGCCTACGGCTTTCGGCACGATACCGCACTCTGGCATCATAGACATGATCAACAGCTGAAATGTAAATTCATATGTCACAAGATGGGTTGCAAACCGGCTAACTGATAGAAACCCTACAGTCAAACTCACTGGTGCCATGTCAGACTCAGAGCCAGTCACAAGTGGTGTCCCACAGGGCTCTGTCCTGGGACCGCTCATGTTCGGCATATAATTCTCAGATGTGGAAGCAGACATGGGAGGGTAGTGGCTGACAATGTTCAAAGATTACTGCATACAAGGCGCCATAGTCGATACACCAGCTGACACATACATCCTACTGACAGGCCTCACGGACACCGACAACTGGTGCCGGAGTCATGGCCTTAAACTGCATGCCACGTAATGTATACTCATACCCTTTTGGACGGACAAGGTACCCACATATTATCACATAGACAGTAACCCACCCACAAAGTAATCGGAGACCTGGTGACACTGATTGATGCTGACCTCTCATTTGACACCCACGTTGCCAAAGTGGTTGGATAGACTTCCTACCTTGCCCACCTTATCATGAAGGGATTCACATCCAGATCAAAAGGGGTCATTGTACCCCTATACTCCTCCCTTATCAGGCCCATGACTGTGTACTATGACCCATTTGGTATGTACCTCACCTGGCACTTGCAACAGCTAGGGGGACCCCATAAGTACATCACCAGGAGGATCAAGGGTCTCCAACAACTGTCATATGCTGCCAGACTAACGTAACTCATGCTCTATTCCATAGCATACTGCCTACGTAGGGGTGATCTGTGCCTGATATAGTAGGCCATGTCCAATCAGGTATTGATGGACATGTTCCACCTCATACAATCCAAATCCATCAGAACCACAACAGCTACGGATTTAAACCTCAGAACACATATGAATAGGACATACTGTAGGGACAGATCCATCACTAAGAGGCTTCCCATACTGTGGAACAGGATCCCAAGTTCATGTTAGGCAGAGACCCTCACTGACACTCTTCATGTGCATTCTTGACGAGTGGATGGGAGATCATAGGTTTACAGCAGGGAGTCATCTCTGTGTCACTACTAGACAGAGGCACAGTAAACTAATGCTATTATGTAGGGGGGTCTTCACTGTGTCACTACTATACAGAGGCGCAAGTTTATAAATCTATTCTATACACTGTCTGCAGATAGCCTAGTACTAAATTATGACACTGTGAAACTATATATGTCTATGTATTTCTACATCCCTCTCTATCTATGTATACACATATGCATATTATATATATATATATATATATATATATATATATATATACATACATATCTCAATATACATACATATACACATGATATATATATATATATATATATATATATATATATATATATATATATACTTCTTTTTAGTTCCACATATGTATACACCCAGTAACATACTGCTGAACATCCATTACTGTACAACCTACTTGTACATTGCACTACATTGCTATGTGCACATAGCTACCGTCACATACATATGTATGTGGAGCCTTCAGTGACAGTTGCAGTATGTCTCCGGCCCTATGCACATCTTCATATATATAGATACAGACCAATAACACATCTGGAGGGTTCACAGTATATACAGTATTATAGTAGTACTTTACATTACCTGTGTTTGTTGCAGCTGTTTGCGTAGGCTTGCAGTTACTTGGCCTGCTGTCAGCCTCTTTGTTTTGTTGTTACAGGTTTTTTTTTCTTTCTCTTTCTTTCTTTCTTTCTTTCTTTCTTTCTTTCTTTCTTTCTTTCTCTCTCTCTCTCTCTCTCTCTACCTCCAGCGGGTGCAATGAAAGTATTGCATGTGTGGACTGGGAGTACAGGATGCTTTTGTAGGTATCTGCACATGTCCATGTGATGGCCTCTGCACCAATTGTTAGCTAGCATTTACTAATTGCATGCAGCCTGTTGTGTAGTGATTGCAGTTCTCACTGTGATTACAGGACTGTGCTATAAAAGGTCTGTTAGGTAGGCATAGCCCTTTCAGATTATCAGGGTGGGGACCATGCTGGTTTGCTGTGGACACTGTTCTGTGAGTGTAAGGGTTGGTATGTCTCTCATATTTCAGGCTGTGTTGTAGACACTGCAATGCATGTTGTTCTGTAAGCTGTGTATTCCTTCCTCCAGTGTCCTCTTCTCCGTGTGTATGTAAACTGACACCTACAACTAGTAATACTGTGTATATGGGTGTGTGTGCTTTCCTGTGGGGATTGTGGTGTAACTGGTATATAGCAGTGGCTCTTGCAATCTGTTGCTACGGCTTCAATATTTGGCCTTTACATTCACTCGTTGTATGCCTGCTAGGTGTCTTTCCTGTAATGTGTTGCTATGGCTTTCCTATTTTCCATTTACATTCACAGCTTGTAATACTTGCTAAATCTGTTTGGGCAGCAATTCCCTATGTGTTTGTTGTGGTAGGGTGTTACTGCATGCAGTGTGGTCTGGCCATGGTGTGGGCCTTGACACTTACAAGGGTATTTGATCATGCTGCTGAGCAGGCCTCAGATACTCTCCGGAGCATCTTTTATCAGCCTCATGGAATGGTACATAGCAGTAGGTTACTCCAATGACATATTCTGATATTCTGCAGTTGTGACTGTGGGTTATTTCAAGCATATGTATTAGTACACCATTTGTGACGTGCAGGTGGTGCATACCTTCAGTCAGTCATAGTTACCATTGCATGTGTAGTTACACCTTTCTGCCTACTGTTAGTACATTTGACAGGGTGTCAGTGGGGCACAGTTGACATTTGTTTTCACATTAGGGACATCCCTGTAACTCAGTCACAGTTGCTATGTCTGATCTCTTAACTATTCAACTATGGCAGTGTTTATCCTGCTCTGAGTATGTGTGTGGCTTTCCAAATGCTACTGTGACATTATTACCTAGTAGCTACCAACTAGCATGACTGTTTCTCAGCACATAGTACTATTTTACAAATCCACTAGATTTGACAGTAAATATACATTACATGCTTTGTGTACTAGACTTGCTATATTCCCTTTACATTAATTCCTACTATTTTATGATATATTTCTTTAAGCACAATGTTCTTGTATAGCAGTCATGGCTTAGTGGTAAGTCATGCAGACTAGTGTTTCCAGGGTCCTGGGTTCGAGACTGAGGGAGGTATTTTATTTTGCTGCTGAGAAAACTACAGGCCTTGTCATTCTGAGTGACTAAGGCACTTTTAAGCAGTTGTAAGCGGGTTAGCGCTGGTTTGCGCGGAGGACACGCATGTGCACTGCCACTTAGCTTCTCACACACACGCTTAGCTAAGCGCACAGAAGTGCACTCCCGCTTACTACTGCTTAGAAGTGCTTACTCTCGCGCACACCCGTGCTATTTTCTTTTAAAGAAAAGAAAATGGGGAGATAGGAAAGTGGTGAAAAAGGGGGCACAAGGCGGGTAGGACAGTAGGAAAACAAGCTCGGGTTTTGCAGGAGGGATGTAGGAAAGGCCCATAGCTGCCCATTTCTTCGTCAGCAACAGCTATACATATGTTTGTAATTTGGTGTGAAATTTGAAACCTTCCACCCCTGAGAGAGGTGTGAGGACAACAATAATATTTGTTGTACAGCCAATTGTAATTGCCAGTTTACATGTCCAGCAGACATGTGTGCAAAATGGGCAGCTATGTATGGGGCGTAATTTTTTTGTGGGTACAGAGTGCCTTTTTTTTTTTTTTTTTTTCAGGTGAGAGTGGTATGTCAGGTACAGGAAGTCGGTATAGCTGGGGATGTAGGTAGGGGAGGTTAACAGACAAGACAAACAAGACGCATACAGGGGTGGTGTATGACACATGTGGGGGGGTTACACAATTGACAGGGACGGATGTTTGGATATCTCGAGCCCATGAGCCCACAGATGGCAACAGTGGAACTGAGATCCCCACCCATGGGCAGTTGCCACTGTGCCTTCACTGCCCAGGACGGGGCTGTGCTGGGGGCTGTGTAGGATGGGCAGCAGGCACGCCTGAGAGTTGTGCCACCCATGCCTCAAGCTGGCGTAGGGGCCCAAGCACACACCACAGTCCGGACACTACGGAGGGTGAGTGGATGTTCTCCTCCGGCCACGCTTGCAGAGGGGGGATGAGCCCCATCCCCTGCAGTGCTTCCACCCGCAGGTGGCACAGGGCCACCGGAGGAGGGTCCGGCCTGGGCACTACTGCCAGGTGCACTCGCCAGCTGAGGTGGGAGAGGTGGGTCCGTTGGAACCCGCCTTCCCTGTCGTCCTATGTTTTGCATTATTTTATGACAGTTTGGGTTAGTAACGTACAATACCATTCACAATTAGTTGTAACAGCATGCATTAGTATTCCCATTAACCAAACACCCATACATTCAAGCCATTGAACAGCAAGCATAACACATGCATAATTTGAACAACAATACACAATCCAACAACATGCAGGGTTAATTAATGGCAACAGGCCATCAGGTTTGGATGTATGAACAGGGCACATGCATCAACGTACATGCAAATATGTATGAACCAACAGGGCAAATGTCCAGGCATGCTAATTGTGAATGCACATACCCATTTCACGTGGAATGGATTATTTGTGGTTATAGGGTAGGGTGAAGAAATATTTCATTAACAACTTCAAATACCTATACATATGCTGTACATTTCTACTAGCTGCAGATATATACACACTACAGGTCTGACTACAGTTTCCTATGTGACAACTTATTCAGGTTGGTGATAGGAATGTTACTGCTACATCAATATACATTTCATATTTATTCATACACATTCATATCTGGCTCTGTTCAGCTACATCATCCTGCTACATTTGCTTTATATGGCTATAGACAACTGTGGATGTTTGGTATTTCATACAACCATACTATCTGCATATTGCAAACTGAGAGCAACATATCCAGATTTTGGGACACACATTCCAGCTTCAGTACTTTTTTCAACACATGTTGCTGCTTGGTTCTGCCTGTCACATTCATTTCATTCTGTACTGACTGCAGTATACTTTATTCAGGAGTTATTACTACTTTATTGGTGGATTCATACCTCTTTCTCATACTCTCTCACTTGTTTTATTTTTACAATTCAGGATGGTACTTAATTCTAGGCTTTATTGACATGTTTTACTTTTAGTTATAACAATCCTTTCCAACAGTCTCACTTGTGTCATGTTTCAGAATTTAAACAGGGATATATTTCACACGTGTTTTACTCAGCTTCTGTAACTGTACTTTTCAGCCTGCTGCAGGTTATGTACTATTATATTACAGGTGGGACATCTTTATTTCAGACTTGTTTCATTTTTATTTTTGGATTACAGGCTGCATCACACTTTTGTAATCAAACAATACTTGCAAACTCTCTTACACTGTTACTTGCACATTTTATTAATAAGTGACTACACTGCACTCTTTTGCAAGCTGTCATACTTATATTTTTTTACAGTTACAGGGAGAGAATTACTGACCTGCCTGGTGGCGCAACTGCACCAGCCTATCGGCATAGGCTCGACGGTTCGCAGAACGGACACCTGCAGCTGCAATATAAATGAAGTAATACTGGAATACACATCTCCATAATATCAGCTAGGTTAATTTCTTACACAAAATAATTACATGTAACTTACTCAGTAGTGGGGCGTTGGGCATTTGCCAGGCCTCCTGGATCTAACGGTTCAGTTGGTCCTGCTTCCATCTCTTCAGGTCCGCATGGTGGTGACGGACCTGTTCACCAGTCCTTGGTATTCCTGTGGCACTGGTGAGATCATGTGCCAACCGGTCCCACGCCTCAGCCCTATATGCTCCCCACAGGACCTGGCCCTGCATGAGTTGGGCCTCATGATCATGGACGAGGAGCCAAACCATATATTTGGACTCCTCAATGCCCCACCTCTGTGCTCGGAAGCAACTACCCTCTCCTACACCTGCCATTCTAACTGCAAGTTGGTTCCACAATCGGTTATGCTGTGTATTCCCACCTATGGGGCTTATATATGCCGTTTTTCCCGCACTTATCTGTGATTGGCCATTTTGGAATTGTATCAGCTTCACAAAACCTGCTTTGTCATGCTCCTCTTTCCATTCATTCCTATATATATATATGCTATTACTGCATTTCTAAGAGCAACTGTCATGGTTTAGTGGTTCAGTACTTTGACTATGGTGCATGGTATCCTGAGTTCGAGCCTGGCCATTGCTTTTTATATTTTATGACTGTCTACACAGGCTAGGAGGTGTGTCTGTGTAAAGGCAGTTTTGATACAGCTTGCTCAACGCTGCCTGCCGGTTAGCTTGTTGGCGCGGTGCGCAGTTCCACGCAAACGGGTTACGCTGGTTTACGCATCGTCTGGCTGTCAGCACGCATATTACGCTCAGCTCAGCTACGGGCACACAGTTTCAGCATGTTAGAACTCTGCTCAACCCCGGGCACTCATTTTACACCTGTTAAACCACTGCTCACCTACGGGCACTCATTTTACACCTGTTAAACCACTGCTCACCTACGGGCACTCATTTTACGCCTGTTAAACCACTGCTCACCTACGGGCACTCATTTTACACCTGTTAAACCACTGCTCACCTACGGGCAGATGTACTCAACTTGTTAGAGTGTAGCTCAGCTATAGGCACATCTGACATTTTTTTTTTTTATTATCACACATTTCTTCAAAATACATGGCCCATTTCATTACATTTTACATAAAATATAATTTTATATATGTACATATATGTCAGGGAATTGTTTTGTGCTTATTTCACTAAAAATAAATATTGATGTTGTGGGGGCTCGAACCATGACTGCCTCCTCTTCACCCAACGTCTCTACCTCTACACTATTGCTTCTTGACTTACTTTGCATATTTAGTTCTTATATGCTTTTCCACTGACTGCTAACTGTGGCTAAGCGCCGGGCACGCCCGCGCAAACAAGCGCACTCACGGGCAAACATCTTTACAACTTATAAAAAAAAATATAAGATGTTCATTTATACATTTTATGTTCATAGTCTGTGGGGGCATATGTTGTGTTGTGTTTATTCACATTTACACGGACTCTGTCGTGGGGGTTTACTTTCGGGACTTTTACTCTTCTGGGGGCGTGTCCGTTTGCAGGGCTCGCCCTACGGACACGCCCCCTACTGTCTTACACGGACTGTGTTAACCTTAGGTGTGATTCAGCATGCCCTCATGCATATGCATGGCATGCTGACGTCACACCGTTTAACTGCAGCCTCGGTGTAAGCCTTGTAACTCTTACACGGAGGCTTTGTGAATCCTGCCCTTTATCATTTTGACACTTAGTCTGGAGTTCCCAAGCCAACAAACTGCATTATTTAGCAATCTAACACCTGTTCAGGAAACTACAACAAAAGACATTTCACATGTACATTCTAGCAATTATTCCTTAAGTTAAGACAACATAAAGAATGTGTTCAGCCAGCCGCTTCGGCACCACTATTTAGATAATTTTAACTTCAAAGGACATTTGAAATGCTTGGCTTAGTTTTCCTTACAGCAGATGGCAATGTTGCAACAATCTTGAAGTTCACATTTTATAGTGTTTTCTTTCATTTAAGAACACAAGCCTGTATTTTACATTTATATATACAAATGATAAAATTATGTATCAAATTCTATTTGACTAGGCTGGCAGCCTTCACCCATCTTCCCCCAATCTTCACAACATAATTAAATCTAACAGAGTCCAAACATCTAAGCATATTGTCCTGTGGCTTAATACAAATAATTAATGTGTCTGATGATAGGAGGAATCTTCCTGTTGTAGGCACATTTATCAAAAAAGATGATGTTGTGAGGACCAAAGATGGTAGGCCTCAGCTTCAAGGTAAAGAGGAAAGACAAAAAATTTAGATATTTCCTATTTTTTTCATCAAAGGGCATGAAAAACAGTCACAAGAAGGAAAACAGAAAAATGCAATAAATCAGAAAAAAGTATTCACGCTGCCAGTTAGTAAATATTTTTCAACAAACACAAGCAATGCAGTTTGAGCCATTTGCTTTCTCAAGGAAAGCTTTTTGTGGCGCAAAATAATAAAAGAGATAACAATGTGCTGCATTCTGAGGAGAAGATGGAAAAGCAACATAGGAAGGTTTTGTCTGGCAACTAATCCTAGCATTTGTGATATACTTCATAACAGATTGTCAAAGATGGCCCTCTTCTTATCAGATCTAATATTGACTGAATCTCTTCTTATCAGATCTAATGTTGACTGAACCTGAATGGTTTCGACTAGGAGTAACACATTTTTCTTCTTTGCAGATTCTTACAGAACTGTTTAAATGACCAGGGTTGCCAGGATTGTATAAAGCAGTTGTTTTTTCAAAATTTTCTAACAGTATATTAAGGATCCTGGTACACAAGGTACTGAACATTCTCTGATGATGCAGACAGATCCCCGAGGATCAGTTCTCACTAAGTACAGATCAGATTGGTTATTCTTTATATTATTATTTATTTTTATTTGTACATCAGGAAAGTTCGACTGGGCAAATGCGCCTCTTTTCAGTGGAGGCCCAGGGAGAAAAGTTCCATGAGAAATAAAAACAGTAAAACATACAAAATAAGGAATAACATTTAGCAACAATACATAACGAAGCTCCACAAGAACTATTTGCAGTACTATATACAGCAGTATTTATACAGCATAGAGAATGCTTAAGTAACATTAGCAGCATTGCATACAAACAGATGATGAATAATGCAGATGATTATGAAATAAACAAGTATACTTTACAGCAGCATAATCAGAATGGGGTGAACTTAAGTAGTAGTATATTAGGTCAGATTCAATTATATCATCTGGTCATAAGAAGAGTAGAAGGCCAAAAATAAAAGAGAGGAGAAAGTCACTGACACAAACATGTACACAGGAGAAGTAATTTAGGAATAATTTAACCTTCAGAATATCAGCAGAATAGCCAGAAATCAAGCAGGAACAGTTTAATGTATATTTGAAGATTATGTGCATTGCTGAGGAGTCTGTTTGGAAGGGGAACTGAGTTCAAGGATTATGAGATACAATTGGATTAAATAGCATTTCCTGCTTTATTGTGAGCTTTGTGAATTGAGATGCTTATCAAGAGTGGAGAGCTCTGCTGGTGGAGTGGACTTGTAGTATGCTGCTTAGGACAAGGCAGTTTTCAAAGTGAAAGACTAATTTGTGTTCAAACTGAAGTTGAAAACAGGTGAGTAAATCATGAGACTGATGAACTAATTAACTGGTGTCAGTGCCTGCTAGAGTATTTGCTAAACTTGGAAGCTGAACTGTTTGTGGCTGCAACTTCATGGGCAGTGCAAATTCCTATAAATGAATTTTAAATGAATGGACACCCCACAGTGTTTATTAGACCTAGTACCACCTACTTTGTCAAGCTGCCCACGTCTGCCTGACATACTTCTGAATTTTTTCCCTGTTTGTGTAGGAAGAACTGATGATCCCTGGGATTCATTAATGCCCACACTAACTGCACATTGTTATGAGTGAACAGACAACACAAGCATAACTCACATCTTCTTCCTCCTAATTTTAGTTTTCCTACGTATTTTCTTGCAGCCTTAAATATCGAGGGAATTCATGAAGGTTACCACAAAGTGTGTACTACATGTACACTTACTGTAATCTTTTTGAGTGACTAAAAACACAATTGTGGCAGAGAAGTTCATGACTACAGATCATGTACACTTAATGAATATAGCCCTATATTTACTTGAGGTTAATGGTGATCTTCCTTTTTACTGATGACCAAATTCCTTCACCTGACAAATCCTCCAAATGTGTTCGCTTGCTAGAATCTGAGGTGTCTGTCTTTAAAAGTGAACTTGGATTTACTTGCATCATTTGTCACCTCCTATTTAGTTGATACACCAGCAGGAGAATCTGTGGTAGAAAGTGGTAAAATTGATGTGTCATGTTCATAGGATCATAGGTGATTAATAGACTGCCACTGCAAAAATCATTTTAGCTTAGCCAGGCATACTGCTAATTTACCAAAATATTGCTGATGTGACAACAACCCAAGGAATTTTACAGTTATGATACAGACTTAAACAAATCAAGCTTCACAGGCTGCCCCTGTCCATTAGGGACATGGGTGACAAACCATGGGTACATTTGTGATTTCTCTTCCACTGGCCAGCATTATGTCTGAATAGAATTAGGGCTGAACTTTGCTTCACATGAATGGGAAGTCAGTTCTAAAGAAGGGTTAATCTTTGAGACACATTTCTGTCCCTCCAACATGTCCTGTTTATGTCACAGACGAGATTAAGGTCCTTAGAACAGGTATTTCTCATACTATTCATTTTGCAGATGTAAAACTGATCATTCAATGTAGGATCAGAGGATGCATTTTAGGCTAAGCATGTATTGCAGCTCAGCAGTTTGTAGGTGACTGAGTACAAAGGTAGGGCTTTGAGACAGTCCATACAGAACTAGTTTTTTTACTACTGTGACAATGTGAGGTATTGCCATCTGTGCCAGGAAGTGTAGAGCAGTGTATGTGCAACATATGTCAGCATAGTTAGCTGGAGTTTTGTAAATAATTTTGTGTCATTTGACTATCACACTGACTTGTACTGATGTAGCAACAGTGTTACTATAGCTGATTAAATGTATATGTTTAAACAAAGAATTCTGGAAGGGAAGAGTAGAGGTTTTTTAAGTTGCTCTATAATTTGTAAATACTGCAACAGATCTTAGCAAAGATCTGAGTGTGTATTGTACCAGAGTCAGGTGATCAAATGTGATGTCATTCCATAACCAGCACTGACTAGATGGAACTCGCACAGCAGCTTGTTTTGTTTTGTTTTCTTTGGAACCTGATATAAAAATCAATGTCAGTTATCACGATTAGTTGTTGATGTTCAGTTTAGTCTGTTGGAAGCTCATCACCTTGCCTTGTGGAAGTAAGCATCCCAGCATCCTATGTTGTCTTGCTGTATTATTTAAGTTAGCTGGAGAACAATTATCTTTAGACAGTCAGGAAAATACAGTGATGTTAGTTTAGTAGTGTTTTTCTGCATAGGTTTGAATCTGTCTAACTGTGTTATTTTTATTTCTCCTGTGATTGAAACCCTGATGCTTATTGTACTTTGATATTTAGTATTCTCATGTTTTCTATTTTATTTATATTAAACATTTTTATAGCTTTCATTGTTGGTGTTTTTTAGAGAATACTATTAATGTCTTGAAAGTACCTGTGCTTATTTTATGACACCTTGTCCACTCCAAAATGCCTGGCTGCTTTGGTTACACTCTACCATTTATGTTAGTATTGCTTTTACTCAGTATAATTGGATACCCTTATAAGAGCCTGACAGTGATTGTCTGGTGGCAATGGGGTTACATTATACTCTGGGTAGAAAGGATACAGCTAGCAAATCTGTACCAGCCTTTCACAGGATTGTGTGTGTGTGTGTGTGTGTGTGTGTGTGTGTGTGTGTGTGTGTGTGTGTGTGTGTGTGTGTGGGGGGGGTGTGTGTGTGTGTGTGTGTGTGTGTGTGTGTGTGAAAATCAAATACCAATGTGTGGGTGTGTCAGCTACTTGCAACTGGGACACAATGCTCCAAAGTGAGTCTTGTTTGGGATCTGGAGAGACAGAGAGTCTAGTCCTAATGGAGTGTGTTCCCTGTGTGCTCTTGGGGAAATTATGTTTGATGCAGACAGCTGCATTTGAAAATACTGTGTAAATTAATTCCTGTTTTTAGTGACTGTCTCTCACAAGTATCAATGGTGAGGATTGAGGGGCCTTGATTACTGTCCCAGGGTAAAGAGAGGCCATCACAACTCCTTGTATCCTTTTTATGAGGAACATCTGTGGTCTGTCAGGCTGTTGCAAGATCATGGTCAGGAATATGCATAAGGTGCAACGTACTTGATAAATGGTCTGATGAGAGCAGAGTACAGTGGAATAATGACCTCTTTGGACCAGGATGCCATGTTGTTACTTACAAGTTTTGCAACATAGAATGATGTTCTCATGACAGTGCACTTGGGTGGTCAAAATTCAGGTAACTGTCAACATGCATTCCCAGATCCCTAAACAATGGGTTGCCTTCAGTGGTGTATTATCAATGAGGTAATTTTCAGGGGTGTCCATCTTTCCAAAGGGTACTAGGCCTGGTGTAGTGAAATGAACTTAGACTCCTAGTTGACATGGAAGACAGAGATTGTTGGTTTGATACAACACCAGGAGTTATACTGTATTTGGGGTGTACCTGCACATTGGTGCTACAGAAGTTATGCATTTTTTCACACTTAGGTTTAGTCTACAACTGTAGTACTAGTTGTTTGTGTAAAGCCCTATTGAAGGGTACCTGTGTCTTTAGGGAACGAGTGACCATGTGTAGTTTGTATTCATCTGCAAACTTGGTTAGCCAGACTCCCTTGATGTTTACTTTAAATTCGGAGAAGTACATGCCAAAAATAAGAGGCCCCACCACTGATTCCTATGGGATTCTGCTAGTGACCAGCCTCTTTGTGGAGGTGGATTCCCTTGTCCTAACTTTTAGTGTTCTATCAGTGAGCTAGCTGGCTAATCATTGGGTGACATATGGGTTTATGCCTAATTTCGCAAGTTTATCTATAATGCTATAAAGTCAGGCATGGTGTTGAATGCCTTGGCCAGGTCAAGGCAGGCAGCATCTACTGTTTTACCCTCATCCACAGCATAGTGACCTTCTTGAAAAAAATCTACCAAGTTAAGTAGGTGTGGCCTGCCTTTGACAAAACTGTACTGGGTGTGCATTTGTATGCAATGTTTACAGGTGTCCTGTCACTGTTTATCAGATCCTTTACAATTCTTTCCATGGCCTTGCATCTGAGACTAGTCAGACTCAAGAGTCTGTAGTTCTCTGGGTCCATGGAAGGGCTCCCCCCATTTGTTTAAATAATCTGCAGGCTATGGTTAAACAGAGATTCAAGCAGGCTTGACAAGTCATGTTTCATACTATTCAGGAGGTAGGGCCCATCAAAGCTGTGTTCTTGGTCTTAGACAGTGCAGTGAGGATATGCTCACTAGTGATGTTGGTGGATGGTACTTCCTGGGGGGGTGACTGGGGGTGATAGAGGACCTAAAGTTATTGAGCAGCAGATTTACTATACCCTCTGGCTCCAAATAGGTGGTTCCATTCACTATTAGTTCAGCACAGTGTTGAGTGTTGCCTTTAAGGTTGTGGACACAACTGAAGAAAGCTTTATGGTTGTCCTCTGCATGGGACGCTATTTTTATCTCAATTTTGGCTCTGGTGGACTTGATTAGTCCCTTGAGTCACTTGCACAGATTGATGAGGGAGCTTTTATTGTGCTGGGCAACACCTTTCCTGTTTTGGGACATGATTTCTTGCTTTTGTTATACAAACTACTTAGTAGGTACATCTGTTTTTATGAAGCTAGTTACATGATTGTACAGAGTTTCTATGAACAATCCCATATAGGCAGCTGTGTTCTCAGGTTTTGGGGAAGTTTGGAATTTTGCTAAACTGTTTAGTGGGAGGCAGTTAGCCTCGGAACAGTTTTTAAATGTTCTAAGGGTTAGCTGGGGTCCCAGGCATTTGTTATTTATTTTAAAAAAGACAGCTTTGTGGTCTGACATGACAACTGAGGACATTAAACTATAGGGGGACCATCTCTCCCCCATTTTTGTGATGATCAAATCAAGAATAGTTGCTCTAACGCTATCTGTTGTGGAGATTTTTTTTCATAGTGTCAATGCCAGAAATCTCTGATCAGAATGGAATATACTCTTCAATATAAAATACAGTTGCATAAATCCTACTAATCTGTAACAGTAAGTTCGAGTTCCATGCTGCCTCAGTGGCATATGGGTTCTGTGCCTGTACAAACCCACACTGGCAAATTTTCAAAGCTCAAAATTCCCTTCTCTCACTCATTGTAGACAGGGGATCAACTAAGCCCCTCCCAACAGGGGAACCCTAACCCCTGTCAAAGGAAGTCAAATGCTTAGGCATTTAGAGCTAAGTAGGAAGAACTAAGAAAGATCAGAAGCAAGAATTGTCTGAAATCAACCAATTCACAGCCAAAAGACACAAATACAAATAACCAAGGCCAACCAATGGCACAAGGTTGGACACCACTGAAATGTATATTAAAGTAAGGGTGGTGGTAAGTGGATGCTGCCACTGCACTGAGGCAGTGTGAAATTTGAATATTCACTGTTACAGGTAAGTAGGACTTACACAACTGTACTATGGTTAGCATTCACCCTGCTTCAGTGGCATATGGATAGATTCCCAAAGCTTATCCTACGTGGGAGGAGGAAGGATAAGGATCCAGGAGCCCCTGGAGAATGGTCCTAGCAAAGCCTGTTGTGGAACTTGAGAAATAATCCATTTTGTAGTGCACTGTAAAGGTATGAACAGAGGACCAGGTTGCCACCTCTATAATGATTCTAGAGTCCACTCCTTTCCAATATGCCACTAAAGAGGATATGGCTCTGTGCCTTAACCTTGCCTAGAATAGATGTACCATGATGGCAGGTACAAAAAACAACAGCAGAGAACAACCACCAAGCAGTTGTTTGCTTACAACCTGGTTGACCCTTCTTGTCCCCGGAATAGGAAATAATCAGCTGCTCAGCTTTCCCGGAGGGCTTAGTTCTGTCAAGGCAGTACTTGAGCTGTCTGTGCACATCTAATGAATGCAGTATTTTCTTATTTTCCAGAAGAAAATTGGGAGATTGATGGCTAGATTCAGGACAAATTCAGAAACAACTTTTGTCATGAAAGATGAATTGATGAGTAAAATAACCCTGTTCATGTGGAAGTCAGATAATAAGGCTGACCCATCATGAGAGTTTGCAACACGGAGACTCAGCTTGCAGATGTCAGAGAAATAAGTAAAACAGTTTGCCAAGTGATAAACTTTAAATCAACCTGAAAGGCTGGTTCAAAAGGAAATAGGGTCAATTTTTACAAGAAAAAGTGTTGAGATCCCAATGAGAACGAACCACTTTTGAGGGGTCTCATGTGCAACACTCCGTTTGTAAACTGACCACAAAAAGAGATGACAGAGGAGGATCCATATGCAGATTAGCTGATTTGGCTGCAAGATGCACCTTGACAGATGGATAACATAAGCCATCAAGCAGCTCACACAAATATTTTAAAACCAGAGAGAAATACATCATAGCAGGCCCTCCATTATCAATTAGGCACCACTTAGAAAACCTATTTCACTTGTAAACATAAGATTTTCTAGCTGCAAGTGTTCATGCCTCCTTCAATACCTGCTGCACATCCTCTTGGAACAAGTGCCTAAAAGGCACCAAGATAGAATCATCCAGGCTATCAACTGATATGGCATAGGTTGCAGTATACCACTCACCCCTGATGCCATGTAAGCAAAATTCAGAGATTGTAAGGAAGCTTGTGGTAATTGCCTGTGGCCAAGTCTATTAAAAGGGAGAACTGATTTTGCCTTGGCCAAAAAAGGACTACCACAATGATCTTTGGTATTTTTACTAAATCTTCAGAATTACCTTGGGTATTAGTGAAAAATGTGGAAATGCATAAAGGAACATTCTCATCCAAGGGGACCTGACTGTGTCTTGTCCTCCAAGCATGGCTTCAAGGATGCCTCAAACAGAATTTTTCCAACTATTTTAAAAGAAGGCGAGCAGATCTAGTTGTGGTATTCCCCACATCTGGTCCAAATCCTGGAATACCTCTGTCCTGAGTTTCCACTAGAAAGGGTTTGACCAAGATCTACTTAGTCTGTCTGCCACCATGTTTTGCTCTGATGGGATATACAAGGCCTGAAGCATCAGAGAATATTGTAAGGCTAGCTCCAAGGCCATGATTACCAATCAGCAAAGAGGTCATGACCTTGTACCCCCTTGTTTTGATCAGGTACCGCACGACTGTGATTCAGTCTGTGACCACTAAAAGGGGACCAGGAGACCGTATGTTGTGAAGAACTTTTAAGGCATGAATGAGACTGGAAGAGCTAGAATGAGAGACAAGCGATCCCTCCACCACTGTAACTCTCTTTTCACAATTCCAGCCCTGGTACCTGGAATTCTAAAGGATGAGCTCTTCATTTTTTTAATTAGGTGGTGGTGCTGCGGTACCGTTGTCGCCTCACAGTAAGACGCTGTCCAGTTCGACTCTCAGTTAGAGCGTCTTCTCGTGGAGACATGCGTGAATGGGCGTACCTTCGTTGAAGGTTGTGCGTCAGGGCTGGCAACTCGGTACATAAAAATCAACTGCCAATCATTAGCGGACCGGAGTTCCGCTGTGGCGACCCCTAACCGGGAAAAAGCCGAAAGTCACAACAACAACAACAACAACCATTGAATCTTTCCCAGATGAATTCTGCCCAGTGGTATCATGAGGATCATTGATTCCATGAGACCTACGATTTTGAGAAACTCTATTGTAGAGGGAGATTCTTGAAGAAAGAAATCCGTAAAAATATTCTGATAAGTCAGAACTTTGCCTTGTGGTAGAAAGGCCAATATACTGTTCTATGTGTATCCTACACCTCAGGAAGACAATTCTTTGAGAGGGTGTGTGAAATGAGTTTTGTAGTTGCAACTTGAAACCCAGGTGAGCTAGTATGGTCAAAATCTTGTCTAAAGATTCTAAACACCTGGAAACAGACTCTGCTCAAATCAGACTGTCATTTAAATAATGGAAATGTGGATACCCTGGGTGCTACAGAAAGCAACCACCGGAGACAGGCACTTTGTAAGTACATGAGGTGCAGTAGATAGCCCAACAGGCTAGTACAGAAAACTGATGATGTAAGTCAGACTCAGCAAATCTTGAATATTTCCTGAAGACTGGAGCAAATGGAATGTGATGATTAGCATCTTTCAGATCTCAAGTCACCATGAAACAGTGATCTGGAAGAAGGGGAAGGACCAGCTGCAAGGTTAGCATTCTGAATTTGGATACTTTCAGAAAGGTAGTTAGGTAAGATAAATATAACACTATTCTCCACAGTAGCTCCTTTTTGTGTACCAAAAAGAATCCAAAGTAAAATCCTTTTCATTTTTGTGGTGCAGGAACTGGTTCTATAACCCCAGCTTGCAATATGTGAAGGAGTACTGAAGAGAACACAGGAGTCTGGACAGACGGTTGTGGGGGGTTCCCCTGAAGAGAGGAGGATTTTCTGACCACTTTGAAGAGTACCCATCTGAATTACTCTCAGCACCCACTTGTCTGAGACTATCTGTGGCCAGGCTACTGGGCTGAGAAAAATCCTGGGGGAAGGGAAAAGGTGAGGAAAGACAGGAGGAAGTAACAGGATACCTAAGTCTAGCCACAGTTATTCGTTAGCAGGGAACTGATCTTTTTTAATAAAGGAGCTCATTTATTTGGTTTGGCACAATTATTCTCCTGCCACTCCCCTTGGGACCCTGACTCATTTTTGGCTGGGAATTTTGTTTGTTCAGCCCTATGAAATCAGGCACCTGGTTAGAAGACAGCTTAGAAGTAAGAACCAATCTGGATACCCCATTATCTTCTGACTGGTTAAGAATCTCGGTAGCCTCAGGACCAAACACAAATGCAGAATTTATAGGAGCATTCAAAATGTATATTTTTTTAAATCCTTAAAAAAATCTGTTTATGTAATCAAGTACACCTTCTAAATGCAACAGAAACATCTGCATTTCAAGAAATCGTGCTCACAACTTCAGAGACATTTATCAAAGTATGTTTTAAAACCTGAGTCACACCAGAAACAATCTCATTCATATATCACTTCTGTTCAGTGTGCAAAGACACAGCAAAGTCATGTAAACCGTATGCAAATTGCAAAATAAACTTTATCATAACCCTTTTAGGAACTGGTTCACTAGCCAAAGAGATTATACCTGCAATTTTAGAGACATCTTCTAAGGCTGGTAACACAGGAGCAACTGCCAAAACATTTAGATCATAAACTCCGCCAATCTCTGGCCTAGCTCCAGATTGTGTCAAGTCAAATACATCTTAAAACCTAGGTAGCATCTGTGGAAAGGTAAGCACTTGCTTGAGTTTTTGAACCTGTTCACCTTCCAAAGAATCACACTGGATGGACTCAAGAGTGTTCACTATTGCCTGCAGAGTCCCCATCAACATATGTAGCCACAGAATAATATCTAGAGAAGATAGTCCCATAGTCATTCTGAACAGGAGCATAATCTCTGAAGTTGATTGTAAAACACTCTTAGCTAAGGAAACCATACCAGCACTATACATGGTAATAACCTAATTGTCTACAGTGTGATAAAGTTTATGTTTCTTTTTATTATGGAAACTAGAGGACAAAATATCTGGGGACAGATTATTATATCTGGCAATGGGTCTCGTATCCCAGATCTTTCCTGCACCTAAAGCGTTTAGTTCTCTCGTACCTGCAGCAGATACAGGAACAGCCCTGGAAGATGTGTCTAACCCTCATACCTGTGTGCTCACACCAGAGAGTGAGAGAGAAAATAGTAGGTGGACTGCAGGCCAGCTTAAGGCAACAACAGATTCACAAACCATAGGCTGAGGTATTTTAATTTTCCTTTTTAGGTCCAACTGGATTTGATGGGGGGGGGGGGGCGTATTAGCCTTCAGTACATAAGGAAAAAACCACCAGCAAGAATGATACACTGACAGTATTAAGGGCTGACTAAGGACAGCAATAACAGAAAATATAAATTATGTCCCCAAGACAGGAAATAGGGCAAAATTGCATACAATAAAGCAGAAACAGTTTAAAATGTGCCAAGCCTTGTTCTACAACCTGCATAGTGTAGTAAAGAACAGCACACACAGTCACAGCACCAAGTAAAATTCTCTTGTCCAAATAGTGTTTTGTTTGTGTCTTTCGGCTTTTCCCGGTTAGGGGTCGCCACAGCGGAACTCCAGTCCGCTAATAATTGGCAGTTGATTGTTACGTACCGGCTTGCCAGGCCTGACACACAACCTTCAATGAAGGTACACCCATTCACGCATGTCTCCACGCAGAAGACGCTCTAGCTGAGAATCGAACCGGACAGTGTCTTACTGTGAGGCGACAACGCTACCGCAGCACCACCACCGCGGGTCTTGTCCAAATAGTGTAAAAAATCAAATATATGCTATTAAATCAAATAGAAACCTTTTAAAACAGCATAAACATTTACTTAAGAGATTCCCTTGTCAGAAATGAAAAAATCTCCACACCATTGCTAATTATATACACTAAATTTGAGATCACACAACACTGGGGAATAAGTAAAAAAAAGTCTTACCCTGCTGTTACAAATATCACACTGTCAGCAACTCATGCCATGCCCAAATCCCACACATATGCACATATTCACACACACATAAAACACATTCTACCACACACACAAATGATACATTTTAATGTTATTCTAGATACTAACCAAACACATTTGATGGAATGCAGCACGTTAATATCGACCAACTGAATTCTGACAAAATGCATGGCTCCAAAATATATATATTTTACACATATGTGCACGCGCGCACACACACACACACACACACACACACACACACACACACACACACACACACACACACACACTCACACACACACAGGTCTCTATATAAATAACCATATGTATGTATGTATATGTATATAATTATATATATATATATATATATATATATATATATATATATATATATATATATAAATGCCTCCAGCACCACCACCAGCTTGCACAATCCAACATACTGTAATGAAGCAAACTGCAACAATACTTATGAATCTAGCAAATATTAAATATTTGGATGTTATGATAACCAAACTTTTAGATGGGACCCTTTATACAAATGTATATAGAAAATTTTTTCATAAAAGTGTCATTTCACATGCTGCTTGCAGCCATCCTCCTCATATTATCAGGAACGTTCCTGTTTCACAACTTCTAAGACTGCAATGAGCATTTCAGTAAAGGGCTACAATGCCATTCTCATTATTAGGGCCATTCAAAATTCTAGTTTAAAATCCCTCAGCGAACTGGTCCATAGTGCCATCAATGGGGAGAATAGGGGACAAAAGTATTGTTTCATTTACCATGATTAACACTAACAAAATGAAACAATGTCTACAAAAATCAAGGCAATCTCATTGTCAATTACAGCAATTTTATTTTATTTAATTTATATTTACTTTTATTTACCAGGGTAGTATGCTGATTAATACTGACCAATCTTAAGCTTAGCCCAGGTGAAACAGAAAACATTTCACAAACAAAAAATACATAAATGTAACCAATAACAAGAGTAGTTCAGACTAATTACATATGAAAAACTGAATATGTACATTCTACTGTACAAGCGCAATTTCTAAAGCGGGTCAATCATCAGTAAATCTTGACAGTGGATAAGACATTTGGAAAAGAGATGGATTAAGTGATATGTACTGTGTTAAAGCAGGAGCATTTAGCCTGGATGAAGAAGTTCTTTTTGCGTTGCATTTTGAATTTGAAATAAGTGTTGACTTCCTTTATGTCATTGGAGAGAGCTTGCCAAAGAGTAGGTGCCTGAGAAGAGAAAGCATGTGCACTGCTATGGAGTTTGGTTCTAGGGTAATGAAAGTTGGTCTGGTTTGTGAGTATTTCTTCAGGTTGTATGGAGTGGTTTTTCGTGAAGTCTAGCTGCAAAGGGAGTAAATGTATGGAGATGGAGTACTTTATAGAGTTGGGATCCTAAAAGTAGGTTATATCTTTGTTTTATGGGTAACCATTTGGCTTTTTCTAGGATGATACAGTGATGCTCAGAGAGAGGCGAGTTTGTAATAAATCACAGATGCTGTTAGACATAGTCTAGTGTGTGGCAATGTTTTTCTTGAAGGCAGAAGCAAAAATGCAAGTTGAGAAAGGAGAAAGAACTCCTTTCTCTAGCTGTTTAAGATAGAAAATGGGAGACCTTTTTTGCCCAGAACAGGACGAAGTTTATTTTACATCTCACTTTCTCAATGTGGAAATAGAGGTTTAGTGACTGATCAAGCATGGTCCTAGACATTTGAAGGGTGAAGGTTGTATATATGGAATGGTTGTACAGGTCAAAAATAGTTAATGGTTGTAGAGATCAAAAATAGTTAAAGAGTCACGTACTTGGTGAATTTTCTGTAGAATTCCAGAAAACATAGTTTTGATCTTTTAAATCTACTGTCTCAAAATATCTTCCATTCATCAAAAGAAAAAGCAGGTGTTTGCCCAGCTTTTTTTAATAAACACAAGAAAGGCCAGTTTAGATCCAATATTCTTTTAATTCTACACCCCAAAGGGATGTTAACCTATGGATATTGTACTTCCTGTAACAGAATTTGCAGAAATTAATACTTTACTTTGGTCAATACTGCTAAAACCTTTGCTATTAAATCAATAATTGTGTGTCAGAGTGACTGGATTATTTATCTGGTTTTCTGACAGCATAGAGCATTTTATGTCAGCCAGACCTCCCACCTCCTGGAAATTTAGAATTGCACTGGGTGCGCTATGTACCCATGTGCAGGAGGCACAGGAGTACATTCACATTTGTCGACACACGCCCAAGCACATTTTACTTCATGAGTATTGACAAGATATTTGATACTACGACAGCCCCCACTGAGAAACACAAGCGGCTGGACTCCAAAGAAAGGCACTGTTTTTTTTTTCTTTAGATGCAATGAAACCTCATGGTTTTAATATTTCTTTATGGTGATGGCAGTTTCATTATTCACCATTAATTTTGGTCATTTACTAATCTGTAACATCCTCTACTGACTTTCATGGTGGGGCTAAATATCAATACCAGATTGATGTAATAATTTTACAACATATTATATTCTTCTAGCATTAAAAAAAAATTATTAGGTACTTACGTATTATCACAACCAGATTTTGTGATTTAGTGTACTTTCCGCCTTTAGTTTAAATTTTAGAAAATACAGTGTATTAGGGAAGGGTAGTGTGTTAAAAAGTATGCTGGGATATTGGTGGGGGTTTTTTTTATGTTTTTATGGGTAAATTTTTTGGATAGGTGCGTAGTGTGCTGAAAACGTTGAGCGTTACGTTGGTACGTATATTTACATGCGAACTTTGAAGGTGCTTTCCATTTCAGAGCTGTCGTCCGAAGGAGATGGTCACATAGGACTTATCGAAGGATTTTACCGATTTTGGCTGTTATTGGAAGATGTTCGTATCGGAAGGAGTTATCAAAGGATTTGGGGATCGTTCAAGGTGCTTTTCCTTTTGGATGTATTGTTGGAAGGTGTTCATATGGGAAGGAGTTATCGAAGGATTTGGGGATCGTTCAAGGTGCTTCTCTTTTTGGATGTATCGTTGGACGGTGGTGTTCATTTTGGAGCTATCGAAAAAGTTGGGAAACTATCGTTGGAACATTGTTTGTGGTTTTTTGGATATATCGTTGGGACAATCGGTGTTTTTGGACTTTGGGAGCTATTGTTTGAACTTCGTTTGGTTAAAAAGGATTTTTGGATTTATCGTTGGGGCAGTCAATGGTATTTTTTAATTTGGACTTATCGAAGGACTTTGGGAGCTATTATTGGAACTTAGTTTGATTGCAAAAGACTTTTGGAGCAATTGTTGGGGCAATCGAAGGAGCTTTTGGGTTGGGATTTATCGTTGGATGTGTTACACATGTGGAGATTTATTTTTCAGCTGTATTTTCCTTTATTCAGTTCTTGGATTACTTAAAAAAAAAAAGAAGAAAATGGAGACAAGGTAAGTGATTGAGAAAAAGTATTTAATGGTTAAACTGTATTTATTAAATGGTACATATGCAATTTAATATAAGTAAATTCAGAGTACTGCTTTGCATCTTTCTTGGTTATAATGTATATTCGGTATATTCAAATGTCATTAATTTTCATAGCTGTTAGGGCTCTATTGTTTAATATTGTTAATTGTGGATTCTTCAGTTGTTGTTATATTGGTTGTCAGTGTAGATAGTTCAGAAGATGTGGATTGTTCACTGGGTGTTGTTTTGTTTTTTACTGTTGAGAGCTTAGAAGTAGTTGGTTGGTTAATTGGTGTGGTACTTGTTGGTATGAATTTTCTGTTTTTTTGTGGAGGAAAGTTGTTAGCGACGGCTTTTAATAATTCTTCAAAGCAGTCTTTTGAATGTGATAGTTGTGTTTCACACCACATATATTCAACAAGATAGGAATGTAGATGATGACGTGCAGTTCCTTGCTGTTTCTTGTTTCTCCACTTTACTGAGCCCCACATTCTTTCTATATGTTGTGTACGCACTCCAGTGTCAGGGTCAACAAAATTGTAGCTGTGATTAACTTTGTCATGGCTGAAGCCAGCTTTTTCTAGTTGTTTTGTTTGGTATGCTTTCCAGGAGTCTGAGTATATAATGTTACCTTCTTTGATGTTTTTTTTATTTGGTCAAACAATGTAGAGGCAGTTCTATCAGGCACTTTTACTACAAATGTTTCTTTCGTTTCCCTATAGATCCCTCCGAAAATCCACTGTTGAGGTAGGATATGACCGCTGTTATTTTTCTGCTGAGTAAATAAACTTTCGTCGATTTCCACTATATGCCCTGGCCCTCTGATCATTTTCTTCTCTTGTTTTTCCAACTCCATGGTACATACATCCCTTAAATAATTACTCCAGTCGATAACTGTTTTGTCAGCCATATCCAATTCTTCACAACAGAAATTAATGCTAGTTAACTGCTTACACCAACAGTATATAAAACGAACAGCAGTTATAAAAGAAATTCTACTTCCTTCAAAAAAGTTACCTTCCCGAACTCCTATATGCTGGTAGCATTTAGCAGAGTTGCATTTCCAGAATATTTGTTTTCCATAGTATAATTTCATTTCATGTCCTGAACTGCATTCCTTAAAACTGTGTATAATTCCATACTGTTGAAATAACTGAATTGCATCCTTATCTGTCTTAGGTAAATCACACAATCACATTTTTCACAAAACTATGACTACAGCAGTCTACTTAGACGGTTAATAACTATATGCCTTTTCAATAATCTGTTGACTACTAGAGCTTTGACAACTTTTGTATAGCACGAGAAATGGAACACATACAGAGATGCTTTACTGACATGCGTAAATAGCAGTAAAAATGGGTCGAGCAATTTTAAAATGTTCTTTTCTCTGTGTTTTCAAGTTTAAATAGTACTATAAATTAAAACTTTTATAGAAAAGACGTTGTTTAGTTTTAATACCGTTAATTCCGTATATTCAAGGAAACCACAAGCAAATACTTTTAGCTTGAAAATCTGGTTGCGATAATACGTAAGTACCAATTATTATATAACTAACTTAACAAGATGGATGTCTGGGCACTGCCTGAACTAATGAAATTTTAAATATGAACATACTTGTTAAATATGAATATACTTGTTTTCCCGCCTTTCTAAGCTAGTATTGTCCAGTTTTCAGGTCAGTGCTGAATTCAGGGCTGTGTTACAAGTTTCTGTGTTTGCCCATGCCTTACTTGGATAGAAGGAAGTTTCTCTGTTCATTGTGAGAAAGGGAGCTTTGAGCAAGCACCCTATCTGTCCCTGGAGGAATAGTTTCAGCTCAGAAATTAGTAGTTTATTGGCCATTTTGGGCTAATTTCTATCTCTTTCATTTGCCTGCTATATAACCAGCATTTCCGAGGTTTTTGCACTTGTACACAGCTCAGCAAGCTCCTGCCTGGTGCCCTGCAGAGTTCTACAGCAGCAGAGAGACGTTGGAGTGATTAAGTATCATTTTTCTGCATTTTCATGCTGCCTTTAGCTAATTTCGTCTAACACACCGGTTTTCTAGAGTTTCTGTGATTTAAAGTTTGTTTCAACTACATATTGTACTTATATTACTGCCTGCACTTTAACAAAGTTGTTTTTGTGTTTAAATTACCTGTTTAACTGTTGTAGGCCACACTCAAGTGTGATAGCCATTTCTGTGCATTTAAAGTGTTTTTTTGATTGTATCTGCTTTATTTTCTGAAAAAAAAAACAAACAAAAAAAAAATTTTACTTGTTTTCCTGCCTTTCTAAGCTAGTCCAGTTTTCAGGTTAGTAATGAATTCAGGGCTGTGTTACAAGTTGCTGTGTTTGCCCATACCTTACCTGGATAGAAGGAAGTTTCTCTGTTCACTGTGAGACAGGGAGCTTTGAGCATCTTATCTGTCCCTGGAGAAGTGATTTCAGCCCAGAAATTAGTAGTTTATCGCCCATTTTGGGCTAATTTCTATCTCTTTCATTTCCCTGCTATAAAACCCGCATTTGTGTGGTTTTGCATGCCGGGCAGCGCTAGTTAGCTAGGGTATAACTATTCCCGGCACAACAAAGTCTACTCTTCAATTTTTCCCTTGGAACTAGACAAACTTTCAACTTAAGCACTCAAACCATTCACTTCTCATCCCGGCACTTGCTCAAGACTCAAAGCAAGCACTAATAAGCCTTAGCACAAGACCCCCCCCCATATTGTAGAGAAGGACAAGGCTCTCTATTCAACCTTACCAGCCAATCAGTAAAACAGTTCACTGCACCTATCCAGGCATGTCCAAAGGGCAGTTTCAGGTGTACTCTTTGGTACAACTGGTGAATCTGGACATTTTGAGGCAATGTTACAATTGCCTCATGTACACAGACAACCCTCTCCTCCTACCACCAAACACTAATACATGTGAGAGATGCAATTATACAGCCAAACTGGAGGCTACGCTCTCTCAACCCAAGACTGGACCAGGCAGTCAAGAGGAGAAGGGAATTACTTGCATCACACCACCAGTCTCACACAGACCTATGAAACCAGCACCGGCAAAAAACACACATAAATACATGAAAACATACTCGGAGGCTCTAAATAAAAATCTACAAAAGCAATAGAGACCTTCAAAGCAGACATTCAAGCAATCTCCACCCCCAACACAAACCATGAAACACATACTTCACAAAACCAGTGTGCCATGCAATCACAGCCATTAAGGCAAAATAACATACCCAACACACTAGCAATATGTGACTCTATAGTCAGGCACACTGACGTCCCACTCACTAGGCTGTACAAGGAGAAGGTAACCGTTAGCTGCCTGTCGGGTGCCAAGATCTGCCACCTAACACAAGCACTCAGGTCACTCCAGAACAAGTACAAATACGACTCTGTCATTGTCCATGTTGGTGTGAATGACCTAAGCCGTACCTCCCTCGACTACATGAAAAGAGACATCAAGGAGCTCTCTGATAACGTAGCTCATGCCGGTATAACTCTGACACTGAGTAGCATCCTACCCTCACCAAGAATGATACCACAGTATAGAAAAAATGATCAATTTCAACAATTGGCTAAGCTTCTGGTGTCATTCAAAGGGGAGACAGTGTCTGTCAGCCTGAAATGACATGCTCGACAAGCCACTCTGCTTCGCTAGAGATGGCTTGCACCTGTCACCCTTAGGCTTTCGAATACTGGCCAAGGCTCTTGCCACCCCCATACTGCCTTTTTTAGGCAAGGCTCAAAAGACAAACCCACCACCATAAATAGCACAAGTAACAAAAAACTGAGGGTAAAGCTACTCAATGCCAGAAGTCTAAATCTCAAAATGCACGCACTCGAGGCACTCCTCAGTATGGAGAAAATTGTTATATGTGCAGTAACAGAAACCTGGTTTAAGGCTCCAGAGAGCACCTCAGCACTACCAGGCTACAACTCATACTTTACATTTTGGCCACAAAACCCGGACCAAAATACAAAAGGCGGGGGCGTATCCATATTCATCAAGGATACCCACACCTCCAGGTTAGTGGCACAGCACGATGCTTCAGAGATCATCCACGTGCAACTAACAACAGGCAAAACTGCTATTCAAATTGTAGCTTGCTACAGATCACCCACCATGTCCCAGGACCCCCATTCCACATTCCTGGAAACACTGGGAAACATAAAGGTCCTATCAAACACCCTGATATTGGGTGATTTCAATTACCCAAACATTAACTGGGAGAACTACTCAAGTACAAACTCCCTTGTCTTACATTTCCTAGAATTTATAAACTCAAACGCCCTGGATCAACTGGTCAGCACCCCCACCAGAGGTGACAACATATTGGACCTGGTCATCACCAACATGGGAGACTGGTGTTCCACACCAGAGGTCAACCCCTCGCTGGTTAGATCTGAACATAAACTAATCACTCTGTCACTCTGGATATTCACATTCTGCCACCACCCCCAGTCAAAGAAACCACCGTGAAAAACTTTTCAAAAGCAAACTTCACGTTACTTAAGACCGAGGTGGGAAGTTTCAAAGCCCCCATACCAAAGAATAACGTTGTCCAAGCTGCAAAATCCTTTAATAATACACTCTACAGGCACCTATAAGAATGCATGGATCATGCTATCCCAGGCAAAACCAAGACTCACTCCTTCAAGAAAAGGAAACCAGTCTGGTGGACCCCTGCCATAAACAAGCTATACAATAGATGGAGGAAACTAGTACAGAAAAGAGTAAAATCCCAAGAAGGGAAGACATCCCTGTTCAGTATCAGCAAGAAACTATGTTCCTTCATAAAATCATCCAAGGCTAGCTTCGAAAGAAAAATTGCCATGGACTCCAACACAAGGCATTTTTTAGCTATGTCAAGAATTTAAGTGGCAATTCCCAGATCTGCTCAGAGTTAGTGCAGACTGGCACAAAATACACTAAACCGACCGATATAGCCAACATCCTGGCAGACAGTTTCAGTGCAAACTTCACCCCCCTCTCACCCCCAAAAGGGCCCATAACTATACCAGAAGAATGTAGTGCCCCTGAAATCACAGACACTCAGGTTAAAACAGCCCTCTCCAAAGCCAAAAACACAGCATCAATGGGACTGGATGATGTCCCAGGCTGCGTCCTACACGAGCTCAAAGATGAACTAACCCCTCACCTAAACACACTGTTTAAACTCAGCCTCTCCACAGGCTACGTGCCCACAGAGAGGCGCACATCAACAGTTATTCCACTTCACAAAGGTGGAGCCACAACAGACCCCGGGAACTATCGCCCTGTAAGCCTGACTAGCTTGGTCTGCAAAGCTATGGAGCGCATCATCATGGATCTCATTAACAGAGACATTGGGAACCTCCAAACACTGGACCCTAACCAGTTCGGCTTTGTTAAGGGCAGATAATGCCTCCTAAACCTGGTGGACTTCTTTGAGACAGTTACCAAGGCTATAGACGAGGGAAGGTAGTCCACACAGCCTACCTAGACCTTGCAAAGGCCTTCAACATCATTCCCCATTCAGGTATTATAGACAAGCTCACCAGCCTGAACATAAACCCGTACATCACGAGATGGGTTGCCAACAGGCTCAGGGACAGAACCCACATGGTAAGAGTTGTGAGAGCTAGGTCTGACTCTAAACCGGTTAAAAGTGGCGTTCCCCAGGACTCAGTCCTAGGACCCCTCCTGTTAGGCATATACTTCTCAGAGGTACAGGCACGCACAGGAGGACTATGACTACAACTGCAAACTAGGGGCTATAATTGACTCTCCGGCTGACACAGACATCCTCCAAAAGGGTCTCATTGAGACAGATACCTGGTGTCAAAACCATGGCCTCAAGCTAAATGCCAAAAAGTGCATAGTCATCCCCTTTGAAAAAACAAAGTACCCACAAACTACCACATAGGTGGTAGCCCCCTAAATATGGAAGACATAATAAGGGATCTGGGGACCCAAGTAGACAGTAACCTCTCCTTTGATAATCACATTGCCAAAGTGGTTAGAAAATCCTTCTGTGTGGCCCACCTAATCACAAAATGGTTTGCATCCAGATTGAAAGAGGTCATTGGGCCCCTCTACGCATCACTCATCAGGCCCATCATAGAGTACAACGCCCCATTTGGGATGTACCTTACAAGACACCTGCAACAACTGGAAGACCACAGAAGTACCTCACCAAGAGAATCACTGGCCTCAAGCAGATGCCCTATGCAGCTCGACTGAAGAAACTCCAGCTGTACTCGGTTGCATACCGCCTACTCAGAGGTGATCTCTGCCTGTCATACAAGGCCATGTCCAACCCAGAATTGTTGGACATGCTCCATCTAAAGAAAATCATACCCCCCTCGAGTTACATGCTCTAGGGATCTAAACCTCACCACAGCAATAAATAGGACATGCTGGAGGGATAGATTCCTGTCCCAGAGACTTCCCATGCTCTGGAATAAGATTCCAATCTACATTAGGCAGAGCTCCTCGCTAATACTCTTCAAAATACACCTTGACGAGTGGATGGAAAACAGAAAGTTTACCCAGAGGATCACTTCAGTGGCTCTGCTGGACAGAGGCACAGGGAACTAATCTAAGTGGGCGGCAAAAGCCAAAACATTCCAGCTAGGCTTATAAATGCCTTCGGGCAGATAGCTTAGTACCTACCTATTAACCTATGAACCTATGAGGATTTATTTTTTTCCCTCTGAGCTGTTCTTTAAAAGTTTCTATTTGAGCATTGTTTCTTAGCACAAATGCTACTCTTCAGCTATCAAAACTTTTATATACTCTTGTCTTTTTAGTATAAAAATTTGGGCCATTTCTGATTTTCCAAACTGGCAGTGTATTTCTTTGTATATATTTATATGCATTATATTTTTCTTTGGTTTCAGTTTCATTTATTTATTCATTCAGACAGGAGCTCCCTCATCACAAGGGGTCGGCACAGCAACATAACAGGAATACACAATGCATTTTGGTCCTGCTTTTTGTCAGAATATTTTTGGTAGCTGTACCCCTGGTGTTATGTATAGTTATACAAAAGGGATAATTAACACATCAGGAAAGTTTTTATGTGATATTTTAGTCCATCTGGACTCTTCATTATATTTCCCTGGTATGATCATTTTATTATGATTCTAAAGCCGGCTATAGATTGCGTTTTGATTAGTAGCATATGTTAGATACAAATGTGTAAATTTACTCCAATTTTAATGGTGATGCTTTTGAATTATCAGCCAAATGACTCATTCTGAATTTATTTGGTGTGGCAACAGCATTTATTTAAAACATAGGCAAGCTATTGATTTATGAGAATGTTTTTAACATTCAGAAGTTTTGGTTTCTCATTTGTGCCTCACATCTTGCAGTAAGAAATCTTAACTTGGTCACATATTTTACACTTGATTTATCTGAAGAAATGTTAACCAATTTATATGAGCTACTTTGATACTCAGACGCTTACATTATTATTTTTTTTGTGTGTTCTATATTGCAACAAGATAAACTGTTAGCCTGAGTCATCTGCAAAACTGTTATGTAAACATTAGTCAGCTATCTACTTCCTGGTTAAGTTTCTGCTTTTTGTTTTTAGATAAGCATTGTAAAAGCCCTTGAGGTGAAACCATGGTCTTTGAATTTAATTTGAAGAAATGAAGACAGTTATTTAAATATTTGGTGCTGCTTTCATCTTTTCTGTCTGGATTCTTTCTTTTGGAATTACATATATAATTTCATCTAAAAGACAAAGGGCTAGATTCAGTAAACCTACACTGTGTATTCAAGGACATTCTTGTCACATTTTTGTGTTTTCTAGTCACTCAGAAAGATCACAGTAAGCCTACATGTAGTCTACACTTTGTGGTAACCTTTACGAATCCCTTTCAGTATTTAACACTGCAAGAATTTCAGTAGAAAAACTAAAATTAGGACACAGAAGTTATGAGTTATGTCTGTGTTATCTGTTCATTCGGAATGGTGTCCACTCAGGGTAGGCATTGTTGAATCTCGGGGAAAATATTTAAACACAACTTCTTGAACATAGTTGATCTTAACTCACTTCATCTAAACCAGCAAAACTCAAAACAACAACAGATAAAAATGTATTTTTTGCAGTGGATCAAGCCCCTCTACACCCCCACATGCAGGGAGTTCTGGCCCCCACACCCCTAACTTATATATGTAAATAAAACAACTCTATGGTTGCACTACAGTGGAAGGAAGGAAAAAAAAACGTGAAAGTGCACCAGCAGCTCGCACAATCCAGCACACTGTAATGAAGCAAACTGCAATATTACTTATGAATGTTTAAGAAAACTCAAACCAGTGATGGAAAAAAATCATAAATATTCCTTAATATCAAAGTTATAAATGTGATCCCATAACATGATAGTTTCACAAGTTGTATGGCGTATACACACACATATCTATATATATTTATATATATATATATATATATATATGTGTGTGTGTGTGTGTGTGTGTATATATATATATATATATATATATATACACACACACACACACACACACACACACACACACACACACACACACACATATACAAGGTTGCAGATCAGAAGAGCAAACTGTCATAACAGAGAATGTTCTCTGTTACAATAAATAAGACTGAGCTCAGTTTAATTGTGTTCCAGCCAGCTGCTTGCTATATGAGATCACACTGGAGAGGGGTGAAGGAATTTGCCCTCAGCCTGCTGTTTGGGTGATCTCAGAGTGGATATATATGATTAGCAGAGGATGTAGGAGGTGCATTACTTCTGTGTTTTTATGTTTTTCGGTCATTTTAGACGATCACTCTTGTTTGATTCACTTTTTTAACAGTTCTTTATTTGATGATGTACTCATATGCACTCTCCCAAATGGTTGCAAGTTATAGGTCCATGGTGTAACAATCAGAAAAATGCACAATGTCCTAAAACCAGACCAGCACCAAAAATTAAGTAAAATTCCACCTTTAGTAAGTGGGTTACAGCAAACTACAGATGTGGTGCTGCCTTAACAGCTTTATCAGTGCAATAATATGGTCCACAATTATTTTACAAGGGTGCAAAACCTATTTCCACAGCCCATCTGTTGCATCAGTATAGAAAAGGTATTCATAAACAAAAATGTTTTTTTCAGTATATTAAATGCTTCATCATGTGCTTTTAAACATTTCCTGAAAAGCTAAGCAGTAATAAAAAAGATAAGAAAATTATTAACCCCAATAATCCACAAACTTTAGATCTCAAACCTTATATACAAAAAAGGAGACTGTATTTAAACTTAATACATCATACTTTAATCAAATTCATTCAGTGCAGGGTGTGCTGTTGCTCCCAAATTAATTGTCTAATTAGATTATTTTCTATTCAAAATGGTAGGTTTGCACAGTTTGGTTAAGTAGTTAGATGAAAGCACTCTGCCAATGTTAATGAATGCACAAATAGTACTGGGATAAACCAATGCAAGTTTAAAAAGGACTCATCATTCTCACTCACATTTTATGTCAGTAAAATGAAGTCACACTCTTTGTTTAAACATAAGGGATGTTTGCCCCACATATAATACCCAAAACAGCATATAGCCATGTAACTCATCCAGTCCATTTTACAATTAATTATGGATCATATTTCATAAATACAAGATGTATTAATATATGTGAAAAAACATGTTTTACAGACAAATCTGCAACTGGAACATTTTCCAAATGGAGCCAAACCTCAATTAGGTTTATTCTAATGTAACATAACAAAGATGTTATCATTTCAACCCATGGAATTAACTGCCCACTTTGTTACCCCCTCCTATATCCCATAGTGCACCGAGTACATCTCCAAAACAAAGGTCATTTGCAAGATGAGACCAATGCCTATGCAAAATTTGTCATATCTTAAAGGTATTATTTCTATACATTTTCATAACTCAGATATTTCCCAACAAATGTTTGGACAGACTGTGTTTCAAGGTTTCTTCTCTACTAAGGGATGACACATTATTGAATGCTTGTGTGAAGATTGGGGAAAGACGGGTGAAGGCTGCCAGCCTAGTCAAATAGAATTTGATACATAATTCTATCATTTGTATAAATAAATGTAAAATAAAGGCTTGTGTTTTTAAATGAAAGAAAACACTGTAAAATGTGAACTTCAAGACTGTTGCAACATTGCCATCTGCTGTAAGGAAAATCAAGCCAAGCATTGCAAATGTTCTTTGAAGTTACAATTATCTAAAAAGTGGTTCCGAAGCGGCTGGCTGAACACATTCTTTCTATTGTCTTAACTTAAGGAATAATTGCTAGAGTGTACATGTGAAATGTCTTTTATTGTTGTAGTTTCCTGAGCAGGTGACAGCTTGCTAAACAATGCAGTTTGCCTGGGAACTCCAGACTAAGTGTCAAAATGATGTAATGTGAATACTGGGAAAACCTGTCAAAATTATGTTATTTGGGAGGGCCTTAGTAGAGCTGTTTGTTGGTGTTTTAAAAACTATTGTTCAGTGAGAGGCTCAAAGCATTTGTCTTGGACCATCAACCCCAGTACTGCTTATGCTCTTTTTTTGTATGTAAGTAAGATTATAGCACTGTGTTTTCTCTTAAGAATAGCTAAAGATTAAAAAGTTAGAGTAAGTGTTTTTCTTTGACATCAGACCGGTCCTACTGTATTATTTTAAGTTTCTGTGTGATCTCTGAACTCTTAGATATCTCTGTGGTGTAGTAGTTTTGTCTTGTGTTTTTAATTATTTATTATTAAATATTTTAAAACCTTTACCTGTGGCTGGTATGTGTAGAGATAGGCTGTAGACTACATTGCATATTTATAGAGGTTATCATAATAAGCCACTTTAATAAGCATTACACTGAATAGTCACATTACCAATTGGATATTAATATTGCACAGTAATAATTGGATACCCTTTTAAGGGCCTTTGGGTAGCTGATAATTATTTAGCTGGTGCTGGCAGGAATTACTACTGCATAGTCTGGGTAAAGGGGCACAGCTGGAGCATCTGTGTCAGCCTTTCCCAGGAGTGTCTGTGAAGTTGTATAAATACTTATCTCAAAGTGTGGGTGTGTGTCAGCTACCTGGGCAGGGACACGAAGCACTGGTTGGACAGAGAGGGTACTGGAGGTTAGCTTGCCAGCTAGGCTGAGATCTGGACCCTATAGCTGTGCCAGTGGGGAGTCTTATTGGGGACCTGGAGAGCAAGGGAGCAACCAGCCCCAGACTGACTGTGATCTCTGTGTGCACTTAAGGGAAATTGTACTTTACTGTGCGTATTAGTTATCCTTTCCTCTTCTAGGAGACGACCTCCCTGGTGTTAGTGGTGAGAATTGAGGCTCCTTGATTGCTGGGCCAGGGCATGGTCCTCTTAGCTTGTAAAATGTTGTCATTTCTATAACCCCTTGAAAGAAACTGCTGTAGTAACAATGCTGCCTGTTTAGTAAATTCAATATTCATGTCAAAAGCGCTGCAGAGAGATACAAACTGTGCTTGTGGAATATTCTAGATAATATGGGGGGGGTGACAACTTTGTATATGCAAAACTGTATTTATTCTACAGAGTTTCTTATAGAGTGCAGCACTTGCAGATGCATCAACTAACTCGGTGACAGTCACATCTAAAACTTACAAACAAAAAGGTCTAGTGTGTAGTCTCATATAACTGGAATTCACATATTCCAAAAAACCTTTATTTCAGAAGCCTCACATCTCCAAAGTACCCTGCAGTCATCCAAATAAATGTCTCTAGTACTCAGGTTTATCAAAAAAAAAAAAAAAGAAAAGAATATGCCATATAGGAATTTAGTTTAAAAACCCATAAATATATTGGCATAAATTGGGACAAAAGCTGCTCCCTATAACCATTCTGCTATCCTGTAAATATAATTTACTAGCATAATAATTATTCGATAAATATTGGATGGTGCAGTAGTAGCATTGTCGCCTCACAGCAAGAGGTTCTCTGGTTCAATTCTCGGCTGGAGTGCCTTCTGTGCAGAGTCTGCATGTCCTCCTTGCGTTTGTGTGGGTTTCCTCCAGGTGCTCCGGTTCCCTCCCACATTACAAAGACATGCATCTGTAGTGTTTCTCCCCAGGCCTCTGCTGAAAATTGGCTTCGTTCCAAATCAGACTTTCCCAGTAAACAAATATAAATAAATAAATAAATCATGTTTTTTCAAAACATAACTCAATAAACTCCAATAAAAATTGCTAAAAAGAGCCGGAATACAATTCAAACTGATTCAAATACACTTTTGCCACATCCATACTCCATCTGTGGGGAACTGATGTATAAAGGTGCATAAAATCCAAAGATATCCTACAAACATGGTTCTCTATATGGAGATCATTAACAAAATTGAAAAAAATCAGCAGAGTCTGTAATACATGTTACTAAATTTAACAGTGGCTTGAAACACACCTCTAAAAACTACATAATGGTTTGGTAAGTAAATCAATACCAGGTAAAATCAGTCTCCCAAGAGTTGGTGTCAATTCTCTCTTCCTGCTTCAATACAGTCCATCAAAATAGGTCTATAGCACACTGTTGAACGCACTAAACATCGAAGACCTCCTCATCGAACCCTATTTGTCAAATCTTCATCTGAACAATCGTTCCAGCTAAACTTTTTCCCACGGTAAGTAGCAAGTTCGCCAACCTACTGACCGCAACAAAAACAGCATTATTTAAAACCCACCCTGGTGGGAAGCTGCACCCCACCCACATATACACACACACACACACACACACACACACACACACACACACACACACACACACACACACCCTAATTAGATATACCAAATCTGAGACTGCACTACAGTGAATAAAAGGGCAAATTCCTGTTAATAGCTCACTGGTAACTTACTGCGGGAAAAAGTTCACTGAAATGATTGTTTGACAGATGAAACTTTGAAAAATAAAGGTTTGACGAAGAGGAGCTCATGTTTAGTGCATTTGACAATATGATATAGACCCCATCAAAAGAGATGCCTCAGACTTTGCTGGGGAGCAGTGTCAGTCTTGTGAATTTTAATGACAAGGGGAAAGGATAGATGAATTTGCTTCTGTCCATATAATACTTTAATTGGCATTGTATAACCATTCAGTAAATTAATAACAAGAAAAAAGACAGACAAATTAATCTATTGTTTTAGATTCAGCTCTGTTGCAACTTTAGGTATAAAGATAAAGTTACTGTTAGCAAACACTCTGCCTTTAAGAAACACAAGACAGGTAGTATTGGCAAAAAGAGCATGGAGCTGTAAAATCTTTACAGCTGATACAATGGCTACCAAGAAAACAATTCAAGTCAGAAACTTTACACCTGCTGAACTTGCAGGATCGAAAAGAACCAGACTTATTTTTTCCAGAATAAAGCAAAAGTAACATGCCAGTAATTATTCTCACAGTGAAAGTCTCAACAAAAAGGCATCTCTGGGGAAGAACGTATATCCCTCAGTTGAGACTAATAAATATGAACCTTGACCTTGGTGAGAAATAAAAATGGTAAATGCACTTTAATGGATGAATAATGAACCCAGTTTCAAAACTGTTTGCAAGATATTCCAAAACTGTAAGAACAGGATCAGAAATGATGAGCCCTTACTGATAGCCAAAACAGAAAAATGGGCGTGTTTGCTCCTATACGTTTTCCTAGTGGTAGGCTTTTGAAAATTCAGTAGGAGCTTGATTAGTCATACAGAAAAGGAACAATTATTAACAACTACTGGAAGTGGAGATCCACATGTAGTAGATGTCTTGGTGAGACCTGTCTACTGCACTGACCAGTAATGTTGTGGGGCTCAAGAACAACAGCTCCTCCAGAAGATGAAGCAGTAGTAAAAGGAACTAAATGAAAGGAGGTATAAGGATGATTTTTGGCTTTTCTGAGTTTTGTCTTCTAAATTAATCTCAATAGCAAAGAAAATAGGAGAAAAGTGAAGAGGGGTCCAGGTGTCCACTTATGGGTGACAGCATTCCTTGGAGTATTAACTAATGAGAAAGACTCACTGTACTTGGTATTGATCCAGGGCGCAAAGAGGTCAAAAAATGCTATTTTCCCTCCATTTATAGAAAGTCATCTAAGCTGTTGAGACACTGAGGAACTGCTTGTGGCAGAGCAGTTGACAACTTCCTAGCTTGTTCACCAAGGAAAGTAGACAGCAACTATAAAGTGATTACTGGACATCATCCATCCTCACAGTCTCATAGTATCCAAGCACTGATGTAGGTTCAAGTTCCCACTTTGTTTTATATCATACTGCTACCATGTTGTCCATCTGTATGTTGAGAACTCATACTCAGAGGGACTGCTAAAAACCCTAGATGGTAAAAGGAACTTCTCTCTTCTCCAGTACGCTGACATGAAGGAGATGTTCTGATACATAAGTTCATGATATCACTAAGCAAACAACCACAAGAGCCTTTTTTAATCCTAGCCATGCATCCCAAATCTCTAACAAGTTTGTTTACCCTTGATAACTGTAAGCAGGGGCTTGGGAGAGGAAATATTTACAAGCAGGGGCCTGGGAGATGAACCATTTACAGGCTGCCTCTGTCCATTAGAGGCACGGGTGCTAAACCAAGGATGAATTTTCTGTTCCCCATCAAATTGTCCAAGTTACACTTGAATTGGGTTAGGGAGGAACTATGCTTCACATGGATAGGGGAGCCTGTTCCAGAGTAGGGGCAGTCTCAAGAATACATACCTGTCTCTCCAGCACGTCCTATTTATATCACAGTCAAGGTTTAAGTCTTTAGAATGGGTGATTCTGGTGCTGTTTGTTTTGTGGATATGCAGGAGGTCCATCAGAGTGGGGTCTGGCAATGCCTTGTATGCTGGGCACAGATGTCTCCTCAACAGCCTGTAGGAGACCAGGGATATGGTCTTCAGGTGGTCTGCATAGGACACGTTACTTATGCTCTGTATTCTTTTAGTGCGGAACCTCTACGGATGTTCCAATTGTTGGATATGCCTAGTTAGGTACATAACAAAGGGGGCATTGTGCTCAATTATGGGTCTGATCATGTCCAAACACCTTAAAGTGCCTCCACATTCAAGGATTGACACGTCTATGGTGACCATCATCAAGGAAGGGAATAGGTGGAAAAGATTTCTGAAGGAAAGCTTGTTTGGATTTATTTACTATGACAATTAATGCCTACAAGCCTGAGGAACAGCAACTGGATGAAGAAGTGGATCTCTATTCTTAGACCACTGACGTACTCTCATGTGATATCTGGCATGAGTAACAATGGAAATGAACACAGTCATAAGAGTCAGCACCTTGAGACAAAAATACACTGTGGATGCCGTAGATACATGAAAAGAGGAGTATCTGACTTGGACAGATTAGAGTCGATGTGAGGAGACTTGCTCTGCATAATAATATGACCAAACTTCAGCAAGGCTATATTTGTGACTCAGCCAGATTCAGCATTATTCCTAGATAATGGACCAGTTCAATCAAATATTCTCTCACTGACAATAGGTGCTGAATAGCTGGGGCAGCTAGGAGCTAGTTTTTCAGGAACAGGAACACTTTGGTACCCTACAGTCTCAAGTGAGATGCGGTCACTGTTATGCTTTTGGTAAACACCACGGGAACTGATGTGAGGCCAGATGGTAGTAAGGAAGTGAAAATGACTGGGCTCCAACTTTAAAGTGTAGAAAGCTCCTCAATTTCTCTGTTTTTTTATATGGAGGTAACTGTGCTAGAGGTCCAAACAGCATATCTTGTCTACTTCTGCTAGACAAGGAAGTATGGACTACACCAAGCAAATATGAATGGTTTCTTTAGGGTGAAGGCATTTTGGTCATTTAGCTTGAAAGTTTTCCTAAGTCTTTCTTGGCTCTATGAAGAACTTGGAGTAATATCCAGTGCTTTCAGATATGGCATCATGTAAGATGATCAAGATCTCTGCCTTTGCTACTTTCTTTTGATGGAATGGGATATCTGTCAGGAAAGAATGGAGTTCTCTGCCTTTGGTGCTATCTTCTGATGGGAATGGAGAAACTGAGGTTATAATAAAGGGAGATCTGGATCCTATGGATACTACTGTCCATATCGAACTGTCACTGATTACAGTTCTCCAAGCAAGTAGGTGGAAAGGCAGATGATCCCTAACTGCCACCAGGAATAAGTAAGCCAGGCAGCCTTAAGATTTTTAAGCCAATGATCTTCTTAGTTAGGGACCACTGAGGTCTGAGGTCTTTCTACTTGCTTGATATGTCTTGTGAGGGTCATCACAAAGGAGGCACTGTATTACATAACTGGCCTAATCAAGGCTGTGAAGTAGAAGCACTTTCTGACTACAGTCATTGCATGATGTTCAAAGGGGCAGGATCAATACAAGATTCAAGGTCTTTAATGATGTTCTTATGTTGGATTGGGGTGTTCTCTATGTTGTATGTTGGGGCGGAGGGGGCTGTACCAAATGTGACAATACTGCTCTTTTTAGAATATAATTTGAGACCATTTTAGTACACTAGGTATTTACAAGAGTACATTCTTGCTGAGAGGGACTTGACAACAACTGCAGTTCACAGTCATCTGCAAACTTGGTTAACCAAAGTTCTTATTTTTAGACCTTGATATCAGACAAGTAAATACCAAACAAAAGGGGCACCAGCACTGTGGCTCATGAGGCATCACTGGTCACCTTCATATTACAAGGCTTGATGGTTAACAGGCAATAAGAAAAAAAAGACAGAAAAATATCAGGCTTGGATGTCTGATCAGAAATCAAATTTCCAGTAGGGTACAGGACACATTCTACTTTCTTAGGGACCAAGGTTACCATATCTGGGTTTTCCCAAGCAGTGTTGTTGACTACCTTTAAAATCCCCTCCAGCAGAGCAATCTCTAAAGAACATTACAGTCTAGACCTCAGGATCGTCTGCATCATATGTTGTGAGAAAGATATGGAGGTCAATTGATCAGCTTTCTCTCTGATGCACCATTTCCAGGACGTCTCCAACCATGGGTCACTTTGAGGGTTGGCAGAGATCAAATATCCTCCTCATCATCTATGTCAGCCATCTGTGATTCAGTGGATAAATCCAAATGTTTCCTTATCTTCATCTCCCTTCTGGAAAGGGAATCCAAAGATGAGAACACTTTCTCTGTTGAGATGAAGGGGCCTGGGGAAGCTACAGAAACATATTGATCTAACTCTCCTGCATGAGATTTTGTTGAATTTTTTGAGCAGTAGAAAGCCACTCTGATGTTGAGGGTAGTGCTGTGTTAAAACTGTGTACAACTTAGGAGGGTATTACAGCAAACATAATTGCTCATTTGGAATCGAAAATGGTACCAAAGACTGTGTCATCCCGAACACAACCAACAAGTGCTCTGGCATCAAGGTCAACAATTTCAATATCAGTGTCAATACGGCAGAAGCTAACACTAACATCAACAGCTTATGTCTGAGCATCAATTTGACATCACCATCAAGACTGAGTAGTTCAACATCTGAATCACTGACACTGACTGTAGGTTTGAGGTCCACAGTACTGGGGCTGAAATTGCTGATGCCACAATGGCTGTTGAAGGCTCAAACAGTGACACAGGCTATGGCAGCAAAAAATTACTCCAGATGCACAGACAACAGCATTCCAAGACCAGTGCAGCAGGCAAAGAAGGTTTCAATGTCCTTGGTTTTGCAGACTAAACAGTGGTTGATTCCCTCTCCCCTGAAGAGAAAGTAGAGGGTAAAGAAATATCAAAGAATCTTGCCTAAGCATTGTGGAAAGCCACTGCAATCTTGTCATAATCCAATTCAAAGGCAAGTGGGATAGGTCTACCTCAGCACTATAGGTTTCAGTGTCTACAACCTAGAATCTGGAATAATGTGCACCTCTTTGTCTAATTCCGAATCACGTAAAATAGTTAAAGCTGGAGATTTATTCTGAACAGCTAAGGAAAGACAGGGTTTCACTAATCTTAAATAGAAATGATTTCACTGGAGTTTCCATGCCTCTAGAAGTTGCCACATGTACCAGTGAAGACATTCTTGGAAGTCTGTGCTTCTTCTTAATTACATCAACATGGAGGGTCTACAGAAGTCTTCAAGGCCAAAGAAAAAGAAGGCATTGAGACAGAAGAGACACAGCTTCACTCACTAGAATATATTTATTTTAGTAGAAAAGTTTTAAGCTAACAAAACTGCAACTTTCCTAAATAGCCTTGCACCCCCTAAAAGCAATATACTAAAAACAAATAATGCAATTTGTCTATCCAAAATGAGTAAAATGCTAATGTAAGATAGACAAAAAGCATAACAAGAATGGAAAAAATATAAAACACTACAATATCTTGAAAACTTCAGAGTGGTTATCAGCTGTACTAAAAACAAATAAATGAAGACAGAAAAATACTATACTAATAACAACTTTCAAAATAATAATAAACAACCCTAAAAATTCTGGTCAGCAATTAACAAAATCTTGCATCTTGGCAAAAAAATTCATCCCTAACTGCTTTTCCAATAACTCATCAATCTAGACTAAAACAGACTTCAACTCGTATTTCTAGACAGTATAACATTCCTAATCAAGGATTCCCTAACATCTAATCCCAAACCCGCCCAACAGCCAAATGTCACCATATCCACTTTCAGCTTCATACCTGTGCACATACCCTATATAAAACTACTCAAGTCAAAACTATGCTTTACTTCAGCTACCTTCTAAGAGAGTACCTTAAAAAAGCAAACAGTAGCATTGTCACAGCAAACTTCTACTTCAAATGTCCTCACTAAGTCGATTATCAGCACGGCCTTCTATGGTTCAAAAGCTACCTGCCTAATAGGTATCAGTCAGGAAAATGGCACTCCACCCTCTTTCCATATCTCCCAGTCATCACTGGTGTACAACAAGTCTCATTCTGACCATCACTCCCAACCCATCGAAACAAAAGGCCCCCTAATACAATATACAGATGACTCCACAATCATATGCTGTCAGACAACCTGGCACATCTCCATAAAATTGCTCAGGATTCTTTAACAGTCACTGAAACATGGCTTTGTAACTCACAACTCATACTCAACCAAAACAAAAAAAAAATACTTCTTTTTCTCCTCAAATCCCTATCTCATAAAAAAAAAAAATTTAAAATCCTCTCTCTTAATAGTACAGCCATAGAAGTCAATTCTCATAGCAAATTATTAGGGATGATAGTTGATGATAACCTTAAATTCTACCTGTATATATAAAATTGTATAAAATAAAAATCATCAAAAACTAGAGATGCTTTATAGAGCTAAAAACGTTTTCACCAACACAACTAAAACTATATTTGTCACTACTTACCTCCTATCTTAACTACTTTATGATGCTATCATCCTTACCAACCTCCAGGCATCAGAAAAATCAAAACATGAGCAATGATAAATGTATTCCACCATTGTAGGGAAAAGCCGAAAGACACAACAACTGTATAGCACCAAAAAGCTAAACTGGTTAGAACTACCCTATCAACTAACATATACACAGATTCTTACAACTGTAAAATTATGCAGCGTTCATCTGTTTGTCCAGTACTAAATACCATCCTACACAACTATGTTCCCAAACTGTCATTAGGATTCAATGGCCAAAAATTCCTCTCTATCCACAAACCTATGAAACCTGTTAGGCATGGTCTGTACTTATAACATGTTGCTAAGGCCTGGAACTCCTTACCTGTAACCACTGGTCAATACATTCCCTCCACTCCTTTAAAACTATTCTGAAAGACTTCCTAGCCAAAATGTGGCTCTGTTCTTGCTCAACTCCAGGATAAATGATATCCCTAAAACTGAATAAGTTCTTATTCATACCTTACACTTCCTTACTCTCCCTCCTTCACTCATTTCATTACTTCAATCTATTTTTCTACCCTGCCCTTATCCTAAGTATGCCATAACCCTATTTTTCTCTCAATTCATTTTGCAATTCCCGATTGCATTATACTAACTTACCTTTAATTTCTCTATAAAGTGGCTAATATTTCTCTAAATAATAAATCACTGTTATACAAGTGGTATCTATTCTTAACCAATGTTTTCACATTATGTCTAATTTAATATAATTATTTAAACTGTAAATGTTTTTGCATTATTTTTGAAGATAGTAAAACTATTGTTCTTAAAATGTTTTTTTTGTAATATTTTGGAGCTTTTCTCCCCAGGCATCTACTGAAAATGGGCATCTACCCAGTCAAACTTTCATGGTAATTAAAAGTCAACCAATAACTGAATAATGGTTTATATAAATGGTACTGCAATTCATCCTTCCTGTGTCTAAGCACAGAGAAAAAGAATTCAGAACAAGGTATACACTTGGTAGTACTGTGACACCAAAATAAATCACACATAAGATAAGCCTGTCCTGAGAAAGAATCTTCTTCCTGCAGGCACACCTATGGAAACCTCTCTCCAGTTTGAATAAAAGTGTTCAAACATAACCAGCAGAAAATACAGAGTTTACTGATCTGTAACAAAATGGACAAAAGTCAAAACACAGAAACAGACATATGAGCAACAATAACTTTTTTAAAGGAATTAAAATGGCCATTAAACAAGCTTCTATAAAAAGAAGTTATGTACTCACCATAACGTTCCACCTGAGTTGATGATTTCATTCATCTACAACCTGTGGGCTCGGATCCAAGCATCGGATCTGACTTGGCCATATACTAAAGCTCTAGGATCCGCACTCTGCGCTCCTCCCCCACCCATAATGCTCTGCTCTCACCTCATCCCCTCAGATCGATTTTGCTGCTGAAACAAATGCAATGTCTCCAACATAAATATTTTCATGCAAAGATATATATATACATATATATATATATATATATATATATATATATATACACACACACACATATATATATATATATATATATATATATATATATATATATATATATATATATATATATATATATATATATATATACACACACATACATACATACATACAGATAAGGAAAAGAAAAGTAGAAAGTACTTCAGGAGGCCAACAGGTAAAAATGAATACTGTCAGGCCATCCACCAGGCCCTAATTCTTGTGGAAGGGGGATGGAGGGGAGGTAGGGAAGGTTGAAGATGAATGAAGTCAACAACTCAGATGGAACATTAACTTCTTTATCTGAAGTTGTTCAATCTTCAACTTGTGGGACAGAGTCCTCAGCTACAGAAATTTTGGAAGACCCTCATGGAAGGATATTCTGGAGCAGCGCAGAACCAAAGGCTGCCCTGTTTCTGCAGATAATGTCCAATTTCTAATGAGATATAAAGGTATGAGAAATATGCCCAAGTGGCAGGTGCACAGATATCATCAATGGGAACTCTGGACCAAAAGGCTGAGGACGTCAACACAGATCTAGTAGAATGGGTCTTAATTTGAAAAGGTAATGAAAGTCATTTGGAAGAATACACAAGAGAAATACAGTTGGAGATTCAGTTTGTCAGGGTGACTTTGGAAACTGGTTTGTCCAAATTAAACTTTGAAATTGATACGAATAGCTGATCAGACTTAATGAAATGTTTTGTTCTGTCTAAAAAAAATTTAATTGTCTACGTAGATCTAGCATATAAAGTTTATACTCTCCCTTGTTTTGAAAATTAGGGAAAAAAATGGAAGAATGATGACCTGATTGATGTTAGCTGCAGAAGCAACCTTGGGCTAAAAAGAAGGATTAGTACACAGAGTAACTCTGTCTTTGTGAAAGATCAAATAAGCTGGCTTGGATGATAAGGTTGAAGTTCAGACACCCTCTTAGCAGAGGTGATGGCCACTAAGAAGGCGGTTTTTCAAGATAAGTACTTAATTAAACTTTCAATGAAGGCTCAAAGGGAGCTGCAACCAAAGCTTGCAAAACCATGGTGAGATCCCAAGGGGGAGGGGGGGGTTTGATTCATGGACAGAGCAGAAAATTACCCTTCAAAAAAGTCTTGCACAATGTAGAAGAGGCCAAAGAAGCTGAGTTTCCCCAATGTGAAAGTTGAAAATGGCTGCCAACTGAACCTTCACAGAAGAGAAACTAGCTCTGTTATGGAAAACAGAGGCTAAGAAATCCAGGATGGCAGGAATAGGCACCATAAAATGATCTAAATGGTGTTGATGGGCCCAAATAGAAAACCTTTTTGCATTTGCTCTAGCATATGGTTCTGGTGGAAAGTTTATATACTGCAATCAAGATCTTTTTCACTGGAGATGAAAGCCCAGGAGTTCTAGCCATCACTGAAATTGGAGCAACCAAGCAATCAGTTTCATGCTGGCGAGTTCTGAGTGGTTCTGTCCTGACAGATAGGACAGAATATCTGGAATGAGATCTAGAGTCCATGGTGGACAAACCAGGTCAGACCAAAGGGAGGGAAACCAAACTTGTTCAGGTCAAAAGGGAGCAAGGAGGATTACTTTGCATTTCAACCTCTGAGCTTTCTGCAGAAACCTGGGGGTGACAGGAAGAGGGGGATAAGCGTAAAGCAGACTGGTGGGGGGGCAAGCATGGAATAGAGCATCTCTTGGTGACTGTCACTGAGGAGAGATCAGGGCGAAGAACTCATTGCATTTTGCATTGGAAGGAGAGGCGAAGAGATTACAGCAAGGTTGACCTTATTTCTGGAATATTATGTTTGTCACTGACCAAGACACCACTCATGAGGCATAAGAATGGTTCTGCTGAGCTTGTCTGCAAGGATGTCTGACTTTCCCAGAATGTACGTTGCCACAAGAAAGCGGTTGGAAGAGATTGCCCACTGCCATAACCTCATGGCTTCTCGACACAATGGCTAAGACACGGTTCCTTCCTATTTGCTGATATACCAGACAACTGACAAGTTGCCTGTCTGAATTGCAATGGTCCCAGCAGGGAGAGAGAAATAAAGTGCTTGCAATGTCAGAAGTACTGCTCCCATCTCCAGGACATTTATATACAAGTTGGTCTCGAGAACAAAACATGCTGGAGGGATAGATTCCTGTCCCAGAGACTTCCCATACTCTGGAAAAAAATTACCTATCTATATCAAACAAAGCTCCTCATTAGCACTCTTCAAGAAAAATCTTGATGATTGGATGGGAGATAGGAAATTCACCCCGGGGTTCACTTCTGTGGCTCGGCTCGGCAGTGGCACAGGAAAATTATTTTCTTGGGTGGCGAAAGCCAGGGTACCTTTTGGCTAGGCTTATATAGGCCCTAGGGCCAACAGCCTAGTACCTACCTATGAACCTATAAACCTATGAGATAGGACCATGTACCTTGGACTGTTTGACCCAGATAATACCCCCACCCCACCCAAACTAGGAAGCATCCGTGGTTACTGTGGCCACAGAGTGGGAGGATGAAGGGTCAACCTTGTTGGAGAACCTCTGACTAACTCCCTGCATACTCAAGATAACTTTACTGGATGGCTTAGTGGGTATGATAGTAAAGACCATCGGACTGCCAGGGTCCACTGAAGTACTCCCATATAAAGTTGTGCTGCTGAAACAACAGTGATGGTGGCAGCCATGGAAGCCAGAGCCCTGGGAACAAGACCTGCTGGGGAAGCAGGAATATCCAAGATCTGTCTGATATGGAGTCTTAAGGTGGAGATACTGAATGGAGGAAGGATGGCTAAACAATGTGTTGTGTCCAGATGGACTCCGATGAAGTCTATCAGATGGATTGGTTGAAGCTGCGACTTCTTCAGGTTGATGGAAATTCCTAAGGTTGAGGCTGACTGAAAGAGGTAGTCCCTGGCTTGGATGAGTTGATGCCTGGTGGGGGCACTGAGGAGCCATTCATCCAGGCAGGGAAATACATGGAATCCTTGCAGTCTCAAGTGAACTGCATTACTGCCATGCATTTGATGAATACCCTGGGGGTTGTGGTGAGACCAAAGGGGACTACTCAGAACTGGTAATGATTGGCTCGCAGTCAAAAGCAGAGAAACCTCCTGGAGCACCTGTTCATCTTGATGGGATAGTACGCATCCTGGATGTCTACAGAGCACATCCAGTCATCCTTCTGCAGGAAGGGCAGACTGGACTGAATCATGACCATTTGGACTTTGATTTGACAACTAATTTGTTGAGGTTGGTGAAATCCAAAATGGGTCTGAGGTCTCCCGCCTTTCTGAACACTAAAAAGAATCTGTAGTAGATACATAATCAGAGCTGGTCTTTGAAACACTTTGGATGACTCTTTTTGTGAGCAGCTTTGAAATCTGTAAGGCTGCTGCCTTTCTCTGATTGGGTGGAACATCAGGAAGGTTCTTGATTGGGGAGGGGTTTTGGAAAAAGGGAATGGAATAATCTCTGGAAACAGTATTTAACACCCACTGATCATTTGTGATGGCTTCTCAGGCTGTTGGGTGAAAAGATAAATGTCCCCCGACTGCCTCCAGAGAAGAACTGTCAGGCAGTCCTTGAAGATCACTGACTGGGCCTGTCAGAGAAAGTATCTTGAGACCCCTGGTTCATCGTACACCCTCTGCCCCGAGGGTGGCATCTGCCATTGGCACCATTTCCACCACTGCCTCTGGAGGAAAAATCTTCCTGTGACTCCTGCAAAGGACCTTGCAGTTTTTGAAACAACAGCTTTTAACCTCCATGCTGGTTCCTGGAAATAGGCCACTATGGGGTAGCAAAGCAGATTCCGATGTCAGACAAGGTCTTTTCATCCTTTTCACTTTCGGAGAGTGTACCTCTAACAGTTGGAACAAGCAAAGATGATCCATTGAAAGGGGCATTAGTGAAGGATGCCTTGAAAGGCTTCAGGAATCACAAAGCCACATCCAGGCGTGGCATCATCTGATAGCAATGCCTGAACTGAGTGCCCTAGAGGTACCTTCTGGAGCATGAGAAATTAGCCTCACAGATGTGTTGGAAAGGGACTGTAGGGTGGCCATTCTGGAGGAAAATGTTTTCTGCTCCTCAGGAGAGATGGACCCTGGGAGAGAACTAGAGAGTTCCTTGACTAAGTCCCTCTGTAGTCTGGTTACATGTGCCAAATAATTCAGCACTCATAATGCAAAAGTCACTGAAGCGTACACCCACTTACTAAATCTGTCCAAAGCCCTAGACTCCCTGCTAGGGGGATAAACAGTGGAGCTTTGTTGGGTTATCTCCTTCTTGGTGGCTGCTGCAACCACCATGACATCAACAGGAATACTCTCAGTCCAATGGGGTCTGTCTGGCGGGGCACTCAGGATTTTGTCAGGGCATTTAGGAATGGGATCCACGGTATCCAACTTCTTTCAAGCCCTGTAAGAAACAAGGTCGGTAAGGGGATCTGCAGGATGGGTCACCCAAGAAGTAGATGGGCCTGACACAAAAGCTTCCAGAAACACAGATTCCTCTGGGTTAGGGCTTCGGGCAGACCGACAACCTTTTCATTAAAGAATTTCCATGATGTCTCCAAAGGAGAAATCCTCAGGTGTTGACCTAGGGGATCATTCTCCTTCATCGATATCAGTGTCCACCATGAGGGATTCCAATGGGGGAATCCTAGATCCTCCTTTTGCATTGATGCTTAGAAGAGACCTTCTCGGTGGGGTGTTCTGGGGAGGTGTGGAAAGACATGGGATGTTCCAAAGGGGAAACATTCTGGAAGCCTTTTTGGGTAGGCTGTCGTGGAGGTGAAAGAATGGATGTCTCATGCACAAGATCTGCTGAGAAGGGACCAGGCGCCGGAACAGGGAGAGTCGAGGTCCTTCTGGGTGCAGAGAGAACCCTCTGCATCACTCTGAATGCTGAGGTCAAACGAAAAGTCAAGGGCAATGCTCCCAGGGCTGAAGATGTCAAAGGAGAAGCCTGATGACTCCATGCAGCCCCCAGATCTGAGTGTGGAGTCTGAGCTGAGCTGTCAAGTGCTGAAGCCCTGAGGGAGAGAGACAGCGCTGAAAACTTCACAGTGGGCATTAACCCTCAGACCCAATGGCAAAGCTATGGCTCCAAGAACTGCACCACTTCAAAAATGTGGTTGCCAGGGCAGTCAGGGAGAATGTTGGAGTCAAGATACTCATACTTGTTGGCTCCAACATCTCAAATCCAGGAATCTTTGGGCCCAATAATTCCAAATCCAAGGGTCGGATTGGAGAAGGAGTTATTGGGGAAAAGGCAGGTTAATGGCTCATGGCTCCCAAGGGGCACGGAGCAGGCAAAACTCCCACCGTGATCTGTGCCCGGAGGAGCCTCAACAGTATCCTGTCTACCTCTGCTTCAGAGAGACTGCGTGAAGACCTGGTGGATGATGCAACAGATGGAGGTCTAGAGACTGACCTGGAAAGTTGCAAAATAGGACACTTTGGCCTTGAGTCAATCGGCTCCAGTGAAAAACTTTGAGGCCACCACTGATGGGAAACCTATAAGACAATCGGAGCCAAGTCAGTCAGATTCAAAGTTTTGACAATTTCTGCGGCGGTTCATCTGTCCTAAGTGTCCTATCTGGTGACTGCTATGTTTTTGGTGGGGGTGTGAGGCCCTGTAGTTGAAGGCAAAGTGGAGGAAGAGGCAGTGAAAGGAAGCAGCCCTTTTAAGATCAATTTATTTCTCTGGTCGATTAATGCCCACTGGTTGAAGCCAGCAGAGATCAAGCAGGAGGAATCTAAATGAGATGGTCCTAAACATACCACACATTCCCATCTGAAAGTGGGATTTTGTGTCTGCAGCTGACACATTTTTGAAACTGGCTGGTTTTGAATCTAAAAATGAAGAAAAGAAAGCCAGCACTCAACTCCTTGAATCAGGCAATTGTTATTTAATGTCCAACTTCAAGACAGCAAAATAACATAACCATACACCAACATGGTTGTACCGGTTTCGGTAAATCCTTCATCAGCAACCAAACATGATGAACAAAATGAAGACAAAACCTAACTTGCTGTCTTCCAACTTATACAAATTTCATATAGAAAGCATGGAGCGCCCTCTAGTGCATCAATAAAATAGTGCACTAGTTCATAAATACATGAAATGTAATACAAATAAACACAATTATCCCAAATATATAAATGAATATATAAACCCAAATATAACAACAAACATATGAATTGGATGCTTCAAAAATGATCATTCAAGCCAGGGGAAAATAGAGCCCCTAGTTTGATGATCCACATTTTCTCTTTGTAGGTAAGCCTGGACTACAGCTTAGACTAAGCACCTCATTGGTTCTTTTGAGATTTCTTTCTTAAAAGCTGTCTCAGGTTTCAACTTTCTGTTACCTAAGAAGTTCAGTTGTGAATGCTCTGCCATTTCACAGTGAACTGATCGAAGGAAGGACACTGAGGAAACTCGGAGCTATAATATATAACATTAAGTATCCTGTTTTTTGTTTATTTTGTTCTTTATTTCTTTGTTATTTATAGCGTTTTGTGTACTGTGTATTTTTCTAGCTAGTTTCACTGTGTGTGAGGTATTAACTGGAAATTGTCCACCTTTATTAAGCATCTGTTGGGTTGTTTGTTTCTGATAACTGGTTACAGTAAACTCTTTTTTCTAGAGGCTCCTTTAGCTGTTTAAAACTTTCATTTAAAGGCTCAATGCTGCTTTTCAGCTGTGAAACATTTCTGCAGTTTGTTCTAAGTAGTGAGGATATTTGTAGCATTTCCATATTCAGGCTTGTATTTAGGCCTAGTGTTTGTGGAGGCTGTGTGTCTGAGCACATATTCAGAGACATTGGTTTGGCCAAAGCCATCAGGCATTTCTGTGAGAGAATTGTTTGAGGTCATTGGCTGACTGAGGTCACCTGGACTACAGCTTAGACTAAGCACCTCATTGGTTCTTTTGAGATTTCTTTCTTAAAAGCTGTCTCAGGTTTCAACTTTCTGTTACCTAAGAAGTTCAGTTGTGAATCCTCTGCCATTTCACAGTGAACTGATCGAAGGAAGGACACTGAGGAAACTCGGAGCTATAATATATAACATTAAGTATCCTTGGTTTTTGTTTATGTTGTTCTTTATTTCTTTGTTATTTATAGCACTTTGTGTACTGTGTATTTTTCTAGCTAGTTTCACTGTGTGTGAGGTATTAACTGGAAATTGTCCACCTTTATTAAGCATCTGTTGGGTTGTTTGTTTCTGATAACTGGTTACAGTAAACTCTTTTTTTCTAGAGGCTCCTTCAGCAGTTTAAAACTTTCATTTAAAGGCTCACTGCTGTTTTCAGCTGTGAAACATTTCTGCAGTTCGTTTCCCACCCTCGCTCCCTGCTGGTATAGTGTTTTTATAGTTGGTGGCTTTGAGTGTAAATTTGATCTGGGACCCTCCTCCCAGTCTAGTGTCATTACCTCATTCTACCCAGTACACGGATAGCATTTGAGAAGGCCAATCAGCTTAGTTTCTTCTCTTTCCACTAAAAAAAAAAAAAAAAAAAAAATGTATCTGCTTTTACTGTATTTGTGTTTTATCCTACTTTATTTTGCTTTTGCGTCATCTTAAAAGTACTCAATTGTATTTATTACTGCTTGGTGTAACTATGCCTTTTAGTTTAAGCACTTGGGCTTTAGACCAGTTGTTTTACATTAGGAAGGTTTGTGGGCTGCACTGTGGTGGCAGGACAGGTAGCTGACATCCTTCTAAGTTGGGAACTGCTGATTGAGGGCTCAGTGTCTGTTATTCTAAAAGTGTATTAGTTCTGGTTTAAGCACCAGGGCTTCAGGCCAGTTATTTTACATTAAGAAGGTTCACGGTCTGCACTCTTGTGGGAGAAGAGGCTGGACTCTGCCCTTCTGAGCTGGGAATTTCTGATTAAAGGCTTATAGTGCCTGCATATTTGAACTATTTCTTACTGTAATTGGTACACCTTGTTTGCTGTAGCATAGACTAGATCCAGGCCTGCTGAATCTAGTTTTGTTTGTATGCTTGTTATTTCCCTGAAAAGCTAATTCCACCTAAAATGCGGCTTTTCAGCGCTTCTGTGGATCCCTAGTGATATCTGCATTGCTTACTGTATTTATTTCCTTGTTTCACTTGAAAGAAAGTTACTGTTTGTCATTTTTGCATTTAAGTTACCTGGCACTTGCTCACTAAAGCAATTATATAAGTCAGCACTAAAAATTTAAAAGCACTACACCCTCACAAACACCCCCTGGAGTACCTTGCTCCCCATTGGCCATTTTTTTCAATTACAAATAAATTCCCAATACTATTCTAGCATGTCCAAAGGTCAGTTGTCAACTCCTCTCCAGTCCAGCTGGTGAATCTGGGAATCTTGAGGCAATGTTACAACTGCCTCATGTACACAGACAACCGTCTCCTCCTCCCAACAAATTCCAACACATGTGAGAGATGCAACCATATAGCCAAACTGGAGGCTAAGCTCTCTCAACTCAGTACTGGCATAACTAGTCAGGAGGAGAAGGAAACCACACTCACTACAATTCCAGTCTCACATAGACCTACCAGCAAACCAAACACATAAACACACAAAAACATACTTGGAGGCTCTAAATAAAAATCTGCCTAAGCAGCAGAGACCTCCAAAGCAGACACCCAAGCAACCGCTACCCCAAAACAAAACACATGCAACACATAGCTCACAAAGCCAGTGTAACAGTCACAGCCCTTAAGGCTAAACAACACACCTGATACACTTGTAATAGGTGACTCTATCATCAGGCACACTGACGTCCCACTCACCAGGCTGAACAAGGAGAAGGTCACGGTGAGCTGCCTGTCGGGCGCTAGGATCCGCCACATAACACAAGCACTCAGGTCACTCCAAGGCAAGTACAAATATGACTCAGTCATTGTCCATGCTGGTGTGAATGACCTGAGACGTGCCTCCCTGGACTACATGAAAAGAGACATAGAGGAGCTCTCTGAGCATGTAGCCCAGGCTGGTATGACTCTGACCTTGAGTAGCATCTTACCCTCACCAAGAATGATGCCACAGTATGAAGACAAGATTATCAATTTCAACAATTGGCTTAAGTATTGGTGTCATTCAAAGGGGATCAATGCCTGTCAGCCTGGGATGACATGCTCGACAAGCCACGATGGGCTTCCACCTGTCACCCTGGGCTTTGGATATTGGCAAAGGCTCTTGCTACCCCCATAGTGCCTTTTTAGGCAAGGCTCATAAGACAAACCCACCTCCATAGGTATCACAAGGGATAAGAAACTAAGAGTAATGCTACTCAACCAGAAGTCTAAACCTCAAGATGCATGCACTAGAAACTCTCCTTAGCATGGAGAACATTGATATCTGTGCAGTAACAGAAACCTGGTTCAAGGCTCTCGAGAGCACCCCAGCACTACCAGGTTATACCTCATACCATGCTTTTCCCCAAAACTTGGACGAAACACAAAAGGAGGGAGTATCAATATTTGTCAAAGATACCCACACCTCCAGGTTGGTGGCAAAGCACGAAGCATCAGAGACTATCCATGTGCAACTAACAGTGGGTAAAACTGCCTTCCAGTTTATAGCCTGCTACAGACCACCCTCCCAAACCCAGGAACCCCACTCGGCCTTCCTGAGAACACTGGAAAATATGAAGGTCTCTCCAAACACCATTATACTGGGTGACTTCAACTACCCAACCATAGACTGGGAGCATTACTCTAGCTCCAACACCCTAGCCCAAAGGTTCCTAGAATTTATAAACTCAAATGCTATGGAACAACTTGTTACCACTCCCACAAGAGGGGAAAACATACTGGACCTGATCATCACCAACATGGGGACTCTATGCTCCAGACCAAAAGTGTATCCCTCACTGGTAAGATCAGACCATAAACTAATCTCACTGGATATTCACATCCCGACCCCACCCCATGCCCAGAAAACCACAGTGAAAAACTTCTCTAAAGCAAATTTCACACTCCTCAAAACCAAGGTTGAATCCTTCAAAGCCCCCAGGCCTGTGGATAATACAGCCCAGACCGCAAAATCCTTTATAAACGTATTCTATGAACACCTTCAGGAATGCATGGATCATGCAACCCCAAATAAAACCAAGACCCAATCCTCCAAAGGCAGATGTCCTGTCTGGTGGACCCCAGCCATAAACAAACTATACAATAGAAGGAGGAAGTTACTACATGATAGAGCAAAATCCCAAAAAGGGAAGGCATCTCTGATCAGTATTAGCAAAAAACTACGGGCACTCATAAAATCGTCTAAGGCCAGCTTCGAGAGAAAAATTGCACAGGACACTAAGGATAATTACAAGGCTTTCTTTAGTTATGTTAGGAACCTAGGTGGGAATTCCCAGATATGCTCAGAATTAGTCCAAAATGACAAAAAATACACCAAACCCACAGACATTGCCAACATCCTAGCTGACAGGTTCAGCGCAAACTCCCCCCCCCCACCAAAAGGGCTAATATCTATCCCAGAAGAGTGCTGCCCCCCTGACATCTCAGATGCTCAGGTAAGAGCTGCCCTCTCCAAGGCAAGAAACACAGCATCAATGGGACCAGACGGTGTCCCGGGTTGCATCCTACATGAACTCCAAGAAGAGCTAAACCCAAACCTAAAACTACTGTTCAATCTCAGCCTTACTACAGGATATGTACCCAAAGAGTGGCGTACAGCAACAGTGGTCCCTCTCCACAAAGGTGGTGCCTCAACGGATCCTGGAAACTATCGCCCCATAAGTCTCACTAGCTTGGTCTGCAAAGCTATGGAAAGGATCATCATGGACCTTATAAATAAAGATATTGGGGACCTGCAGACACTGGATCCTACCCAGTTCGGCTTTGTTAAGGGCAGATCCTGCCTCTTGAACCTGGTTGATTTCTTTGAAACAGTCACCAAGGCCATTGACAAGGGGAAGGTGGTCCACATAGCCTACCTGGACCTCGCAAAAGCCTTTGATACAATACCCCACTCGGGCATTATAGATAAGCTCACCAGCTTAAATATAAACCCCTATGTCACTAGATGGGTTGCAAATTGGCTCAAGGACAGAACCCACATAGTTAGAATAGCTGGAGCCATGTCAGACTCCAAACCATTTACAAGTGGCGTCCCACAAGGCTCAGTCCTGGGACCTCTCTTGTTCGGTATATATTTCTCGGAGGTACAGGCCAACATGGAAGGGCTGTGGCTGACCAAGTTCACAGATGACTGCAAACTGGGCGCCATAATAGACTCTCCAGCTGACACAAGCATCCTCCAAAAGGGCCTCATAGAAACAGACAACTGGTGCCAGAGCCATGGCCTCAAGCTAAACGCCAAAAAGTGTATAGTCATCCCCTTTGGCAAAAACCAAGTGCCCACAAATTACCACATAGGTGGTAATCGATTAAGTACAGAAGAAGTAATTAGGGACCTGGGGACCCAAGTTGATAGCAATCTCTCATTTGACAACCACGTGGCCAAAGTGGTTAGAAAAACATTTTATATAGCCCACCTAATCATGAAGGGATTCACATCTAGATCAGGAGAGGTCATCGTGCCTCTTTACTAATCCCTCATCAGGCCCATAATTGAGTACAATGCCCCTTTTGGGATGTACCTTACCAAACACCTGCAGCAACTGGAAAGACCCCAAAAGTACCTCACCAAGAGGATCAAGGGCTCAAACAGATGCCGTATGCTGCCGGTTAAAAACTCCAGCTCTACTCAGTGGCATACCGCCTGCTCAGAGGCGATCTGATAAAGCCATGTCCAACCTGGAATTAATGGACATGCTGCACCTCAGAAAATCCAAATCCTATCGAGCTTGAACCTCAGCACTGAAATAAATAGGACATGCTGGAGGGACAGATTCATAACCCAGAGGCTCCCTTCACTCTGGAATAAAATCCCAGTCCAGGTTAGGCAGAGTCCCTCATTGACTCTCTTCAAGAGGAATCTTGATGAGTGGATGGGAGATGTAGAGTTTACGGGCATCACTTCTGTGTCACTGTTAGGCAGAGGCACAGTATACTAAACTTGAAAAAGGGCATAGCACAATTAATTTAATATGGGTGGCGAAAGCCATACACACTCTGGCTAGGCTTATAAATGCCCTAGGGCAGATAGCCTAGTATGAACCTATGAACCTATGGGATTGTCCATTTCTGTCCTTAATGTGATCAATGACCATAAAACAAAAATTGCCCGTAGGGTGTTTGGATATGTGTTTGTATAAAGAATTGGACCCCTTTTTGTTTTTAATATCATTAAGATGCTCCCCTACCCTAACTTTAAAAGGACAGGAAGTTTGTCCAACATAGAAGGCTCGACAATTGCACTGGGCCAAATAAATCACCCAAGATGTACTGCAATTGGCAAAACATAATGTCATAAACTTGTGGACAATTTTGTGAGGAAAAGGTCCGACATTTCAACACCCTAGGGCAGTAGGTACAATGACCACATGGATAGCATCCAAATAAAGAGCCTGTAAAAATTGCAATTGTCAAGCCTTCTATGTTGGACAAACTTCCCGTACTTTTAAAGTTAGGATAGGGGAACAGCTTAGTGATATTAAAAACAAAAAGGGGTCCAGTTCTTTATACAAACACATTTTAAAACACCCTACGGGCAATTTTTGTTTTATTTTATATGATCACATTAAGGACAGACATGGACAATCCCATGTTTTACATGATAGGCTTACCTACAAAGAGAAAATGTGGATCATCAAACTAGGGGCTCTATTTTCCCCTGGCTTGAATGATAATTTTTGAGGCATCCGATTCTTATGTTTGTTGTTATATTTGGGTTTATATATTCATTTATATATTTGGGATAATTGTGCTTATTTGTATTACATTTCATGCATTTATGAACTAGTGCACTATTTTATTGATGCACTAGAGGGAGCTCCATACTTTCTACATGAAATTTGTATAAGTTGGAAGACAGCAAGTTAGGTTTTTGTCTTCATTTTGTACATCATGTTTGGTTGCTGATGAAGGATTTACCGAAACCGGTACAACCATTTTAGTGTATGGTTATGTTATTTTGCTGTCTTGAAGTTGGACATTAAATAACGATTGCCTGATTCAAAGAGTTGAGTGCTGGCTTTCTTTTCTTCATTTTTGGTTTGGTTTTCTAGCCGTACACCAGCCGTTCGTGCAGGAGGATGTTTTGAATTTATTGGTGGTTTTGAATCTGCCATAATCCAAAAAAATTCTACTATACTGGGAAAGCAGAAAAACAAAGAGTTTAAAGAGAAACTAAGACTATGAGAGGGAAGGGACTACATAAGTATAAATCTACATGTATAACGCTTGAAAACTTTAAGCTAACTAGCAGTGAAAATTAATTTGAAAGTTTAGATAGTTATAAGGACAAAAAAGTTTTTATTCTTAACTCATGAAACTGAAGGATCTCAGAGGTGAAATCCTGGTGCTAGCGGAAGTGAGGCAAATGAGATCTGAGGGGATGTAGGGAGAGCACAGCATTATGGGTAGGGGAGGAGCTCAGAGATCGGATCCTAGAGCTTTAGTATACAGCTGAGTTGGATCAGATTCTCAGATCCAAACCCAGAGGTTGACGAGTGAATGAAGTCATCAACTTCAGATCAAAAGTTAAGTTACTTGTGAAATATAATTATGAATGCAGATAAACAGAGCTGCGCTTTATAAACAACAAAGTGGCAGTCAATGTTAGAAAAGGATCTAAGCCTAGAGCAACAAAGGAGAAATTTGACATGAAAATTTCCTAAAATCTGGAAAACAATTCCTAAACAGTTAAAATGTTTAGCAATAAAGACAGCAATAATAGATTTATTCACCACTCCTCAAAAACCTCAGAGCAGCCTGAGACCATTTGGGAGTTTGAAGACTAGCAATACAATGAAGGCACAAAGGAGAACTGTGCAAAGTAGAGCTGTGCATTGTAAACACCAAAATGGAAACTGCTGTTAGAAAAAAACAAAATAAGAAAAAAAGAGATATTTTACCAGAAATTTTCCTAAAATCTAAAAAAAAAACCCACAATGGACTATACAAATTGTTTAACAATTAAAGCAGCAAACACTGCACCTCAAAAACTTAAGAGAAGCCTGAGTCCAGCTGGGAGCCGTCTGAACAGTAGAGTGATGAAGATTTTTAGAGAGGGACAAGTGCAGTAAATTATGAGATAAGAAAACTTTCAGCCTTCAAAAGTTTTCTTTATGGTACACTCCTATCAGCTTTAGTCCCATGAGTTGTTGAGGATAGGTCTGCTCTTACCAGATTAATAGTATCTTGTTGGTCTAAACACTCATGACTGCTACTATAACTTTCATCCCACTGTTTCTGTTTGAATCCTTTTGTAATCAAGCTTCCAGTTCATGTCTTACATACAAACTGGCAGACACACTTTACTTATCACTTACTTCATATTTACGTTTACATTCCTAATTTTTTTATTCCATGCTACAAAAAAACTCATCACACTTTTATAAATCATTTTATACCATTATCTCACTTTCCCCATTCTCACCTTTATTCACCTATAATTCTCTCATCAAAAATTCACCTTCATCCATACAGTTTTAAACCCCCATCTCCCATTCACCCATTCCCACATTTTTCTGTCAACCTACTGAGTTTTAAACCCACCTCACAGCAGTCTGCTTACTAATTTAGTAAAAAAGACAGAAGAAAAACATAATTGGGTTCACAATACCAAACCCATTTCTATTCACCGCATTATATACTGTACCCTGTTTCACTGGATTTAATTTTGAAAAACAAAAATGTCATAAACACATAGCAGTCTGACTTCAAAATGTGATAGGTATGAAAGAATACTCGTCACACACAAAATGGGAATTAAGAGGTTTTAACTACAAAATAAATAAATAAATACCACTTTCTCCCTAATGTTATCTTATCTGGCATCCAGTCAAATGAAGAACTTTAATTTCTACAACCTCTAATTCAGTTTCCATTCCCTGCAGGCTCTCCTCACCCTGGTGAATGCAGACGTCTGTGCAGTTACTGGATCCTGGTTTATAGCCACAGATAGCACTCTGGCAGTGTATGACTATAATACCCACCACACATTTAGACCAGCCACTGCACAGGAATGAGGATAAAAGGAGAAGGCATTTCAATTTACATCAAAAGCACTTAAAGTCTAGTCAAACAGTATGATGCATTTCAGTTTCTCCACACTTAAATGTACTGGAGATGCTTCCCATTCAACCCGACACCATATTCATGGGTGACTTTAACTACTCCACTATAAACTGGGAATTATACATGTTCCCAAACATGCAAGCTCAAAGATTCCTGGACTTTGTAAACACAGACACACTGAACCAGCTAATCCATATGCCCACTTAGGATGGTAACATATTTGGCATGGTCATCACAAATATGGAAGAATGCCCCCCACCCCCAGAGAAAAGTCGTCCCCCCATAAAATACAGGACCAAAGCTAACCTTGGACTTTTAGCAATGATACTAATGCAAATGTTCTACTATTAAGTGCCACCGTAGCAAAATTTCACCCCCAAACATTGAGAAAACCACTGTCTATGTGGAATTATTCATGGAAACTCAAAAACAGGCCACCCTGGTAGAATTCCAACATCATTAGGTTCATAGGTTCATACTAGGCTATCTGCCCTAGGGCATTTATAAGCCTAGCCAGAATGTGTTTGGCTTTCACCATCCATTTTAAATTTATTTTGCTATGCCCTTTTTCGAGGTTAGTATACTGTGCCTCTGTCTAACAGTGACACAGAAGTGATACCCGGGGTAAACCTACGATCTCCCATCCACTCATCAAGATTCCTCTTGAAGAGAGCCAATGAGGGACTCTGCCTAACCTGGACTGGGATTTTATTCCAGAGTGAAGGGAGCCTCTGGGTTATGAAACTGTCCCTCCAGCATGACCTATTTATTTCAGTGCTGAGGTTCAACTCTCTAGAGCGGGTAGCTCGATGGGATTTGGATTTTCTGAGGTGCAGCATGTCCATTAATTCCGGGTTGGACATGGCTTTCAGGCACAGATCACCTCTGAACAGGCGGTATGCCACTGAGTAGAGCTGGAGTTTCTTTAACCAGGCAGCATATGGCATCTGTTTGAGCCCTTTGATCCTCTTGGTGAGGTACTTTTGGGGTCTTTCCAGTTGCTGCAGGTGTCTGGTAAGGTACATCCCAAAAGGGGCATTGTACTCAATTATGGGCCTGATGAGGAATGAGTAAAGAGGCACGATGACCTCCCCTGATCTAGATGTGAATCCCTTCATGATTAGGTGGGCTACATAAAATGTTTTTCTAACCACTTTGGCCACATGGTTGCCAAATGAGACATTGCTATCAACTTGGATCCCCAGGTCCCAAATTACTTCTTCTGTACTTAATGGATTCCCACCTATGTGGTAATTTGTGGGCACTTTGTTTTTGCCAAAGGGGATGACTATACACTTTTTGGCATTTAGCTTGAGGCCATGGCTCTGGCACCAGTTGTTTGTTTCTATGAGGCCCTTTTGGAGGATGCTTGTGTCGGCTGGAGAGTTGATTATGGCGCCCAGTTTGCAGTCATCTGCAAACTTGGTCAGCCACAGTCCTTCCATGTTGGGCTGTACCACCGAGAAATATATACCGAACAAGAGAGGTCCCAGGACTGAGCCTTGTGGGACACCACTTGTAACTGGTTTGGAGTCTGACATGGCTCCAGCAATTCTAACCATGTGGGTTCTGTCCTTGAGCCAGTTTGCAATCCATCTAGTGACATAGGGGTTTATATTTAAGCTGGTGAGCTTATCTATAATGCCCGAGTGGGGTATTGTATCGAAGGCTTTTGCAAGGTCCAGGTAGGCTGTGTGGACCACCTTCCCCTCGTCAATGGCCTTGGTGACCGTTTCAAAGAAATCAACCAGGTTTAAGAGGCAGGATCTGCCCTTAACAAAGCCGAACTGGGTAGGATCCAGTATCTGTAGGTCCCCAATATCTTTATTTCTGAGGTCCATGAAGATCCTTTCCATAGCTTTGCAGACCAAGCTAGTCAGGCTTATGGGGCAATAGTTTCCAGGATCCGTTGAGGCACCACCTTTATGGAGAGGGACCACTGTTGCTGTACGCCACTCTTTGGGCACATATCCTGTAGTAAGGCTGAGATTGAACAGTAGTTTTATGTTTGGGTTTAGCTCTTCTTGGAGTTCATGTAGGCAGCCTTAGCCGGGACACCGTCTGGTCCCACTGATGCTGTGTTTTTTGCTTTGGAGAGGGCGGCTCTTACCTGAGCATCTGAGATGTCAGGGGGGCAGCACTCTTCTGGGATAGATATTAGCCCTTTTGGTGGGGAGAAGTTTGCGCTGAACCTGTCAGCTAGGATGTTGGCAATGTCTGTGGGTTTGGTGTATTTTTGGTCATTTTGGACTAATTCTAAGCATATCTGGGAATTACCACCCAGGTTCCTAACATAACTAAAGAAAGCCTTGTGATTATCCTTAGTGTCCTGTGCAATTTTTCTCTCGAAGCTGGCCTTAGACAATTTTATGAGTGCCCATAGATTTTTGCTAATACTGATCAGTGATGCCTTCCCTTTTTGGGATTTTGCTCTATCATTTAGTAGCTTCCTCCTTCTATTGTATAGTTTGTTTATGGCTGGGGTCCACCAGACAGGAAATCTGCCTTTGGAGGAATGGGTCTTGGTTTTATTTGGGATCGCATGATCCATGCATTCCTGAAGGTGTTCATAGAATGCGTTTATAAAGGATTCTGTGGTCTGGGCCGTATTTTCCACAGGGAAGGATTCCACCTCGGTTTTGAGGAGTGTGAAATTTGCTTTAGAGAAGTTTTTCACTGTGGTTTTCTGGGCAGGGGGTGGGGTCGGGATGTGAATATCCAGTCAGATTAGTTTATGGTCTGATCTTACCAGTGAGGGATACACTTCTGGTCTGGAACATAGAGTCCCCATGTTGGTGATGATCAGATCCAGTATGTTTTCCCCTCTTGTGAGAGTGGTAACAAGTTGTTCCATAGCATTTGAGTTTATAAATTCTAGGAACCTTTGGGCTAGGGTGTTGCAGCTAGAGTAATGCTCCCAGTCTATGTTTGGGTAGTTGAAGTCACCCAATATAATGGTGTTTGCAGAGACCTTCATATTTTCCAGTGTTCTCAGGAAGGCCGAGTGGGGTTCCTGGATTTGGGAGGGTGGTCTGTAGCAGGCTATAAACTGGAAGGCAGTTTTACCACTGTTAGTTGCACATGGAGAGTCTTTGATGCTTCGTGCTTTGCCACCAACCTGGAGGTGTGGGTATCTTTGATGAATATCAATACTCCCCCTCCTTTTGTGGTTCGGTCCAGGTTTTGGGGCCGAAAAGCATGGTATGAGGTATAACCTGGCAGTGCTGGGGTGCTCTCGGGAGCCCTGAACCAGGTTTCTGTTACTGCACAGATATTGATGTTCTCCATGCTAAGGAGAGTTTCGAGTGCGTGCATCTTGAGGTTTAGACTTCTGGCACTGAGTAGCATTACTCCTAGTTTCTTATCCCTTGTGATACCTATGGAGGTGGGTTTGTCTTTTGAGCCTTGCCTAAAAAAAGCACTATGGGGTAGCAAGAGCCTTTGCCAATATCCGAAAGCCCAGGGGTGACAGGTGCAAGCCGTCCCTAGCGAAGCATCGTGGCTTGTCGAGCATATCATCCCAAGCTGACAGGCATTGGATCCCCTTTGAATGACACCAGTACTTAAGCCAATTGTTGAAATTGATCATCTTGTCTTCATATTGTGGCATCATTCTTGGTGAGGGTAAGATGCTACTCAAGGTCAGGGTCATACCGGCCTGGGCTACATGCTCAGAGAGCGCCTCTATGTCTCTTTTCATGTAGTCCAGGGAGGTACGTCTCAGGTCATTCACACCAGCATGGACAATGACTGAGTCATATTTGTACTTGCCTTGGAGTGACCTGAGTGCTTGTGTTATGTGGCGGATCCTAGCGCCCGACAGGCTGCTCATCGTGACCCTCTCCTTGTTCAGCCTGGTGAGCGGGACGTCAGTGTGCCTGATGATAGAGTCCCCTATTACAAGTGTATCAGGTGTGTTATTTAGTCTTAAGGGCTGTGACTGTGACACACTGGCTTTGTGAGATATGTGTTGCACGCGTTTTGTTTTGGGGTAGCGGTTGCTTGGGTGTCTGCTTTGGAGGTCTCTGCTGCTTAGGCAGATCTTTATTTAGAGCCTCTGAGTATGTTTTTGTGTGATTATGTGTTTGGTTTGCTGTCGTGGTAGGTCTATGTGAGACTGGAATTGTAGTGAGTGTGGTTTCCTTCTCCTCCTGACTGGTTATGCCAGTACTGAGTTGAGAGAGCTTAGCCTCCAGTTTGGCTATATGGTTGCATCTCTCACATGTGTTGGAATTTGTTGGGAGGAGGAGAGGGTTGTCTGTGTACATGAGGCAGTTGTAACATTGCCTCAAGATTCCCAGATTCACCAGCTGGACCAGAGAGGGGGTTGTATAACAAAAGGAGGAAAATCATAGCAAACATTAGAAGTGCTATGTTCAGCAAGGTAAAAACTTCCTCATCAATCTAAACAAGCAATTGAAGGGAATAATCAAGTCTACCAGTGCCACATTTGAGGTAAAATTTTCAGTTATGTCCACAATCTCAAAGTGAAAATATAACAATTTGCACATTAATTATAAATGGAGCCACCTACACTGAGGTGGAAGATATAGCAAATTTACTGGTCAATAAACTTAGCTCCATTTTTAACCCCCCGACACCCCACCCTCAACCATAACTCATCCATTTTTAACCCCCCTCTCCTTCAGACACCCCCCCCCTCAACCATAATTCATTCAGCTATCTCTAGGGAACAGGCCCTTGATGTACTCTCCAAGGCCAAGAAATCTGCATCCATAGTCTCATATAATATCCCAGGAAGCATTCTTAATAACATGAAACACGACCTATCAGGACCACTAGGATCCCTATTTAACAGTATCCTCCAGACAGGCTTCATGGCAAGTGAATGAAGGACTGCAACTGCCATCTCTTTGCACAACAGTGGGCTATCGATGAATCCAGACAACCAGAGATGTACAAGGCTGGCTAGTCTCATATGCAAAGCCATGGAAAGAAATATCATGGAACTGATAACTAATGACATAGGAAGCCTTCAGACACTAGATCCAACCCAGTTTGGTTTGGTGAGGGGAAGGTCATGCCTATTCAACCAGGTGGGCTACTTTAAGAAGGTCACCAAAGTAATTGAAGATGGCATAACTGTGCATACTTCCTACCTTGACCTGGCCAAAGCATTCAACACAATACCCCACTCAGACATTGTAGACAAACTCACAAAATTCCATCCCTGATGCTCACTAGATAGCCAGCTAACTCACAGATAAGACCAAAATAGTTAGGACAGGGGAGTCTACCTCATGTCTCAGTGCTGGGGGTACTCCTTTTTAGTATCTACTTCTCTGAAGTCAAGACCAACATTAACAGTCTCAGACTGACCACGTTTGCAGATGATGGAAACTAAATGTAGACCAGAATCCCTCAAAGATACAAATACCCCACAAGAAGGCTGACACAGAGTAATAACTGGTGCCAGTGCCATGGTCTAAAGCTCAATGTCAAAAAATGCATAATAGTACCCTTAGAGAAGACTGCTACCCCTGGAAACTGCAACATTGATAATACATCCTTAAGAGTAGACCAAGTGGTCAAAGATTTAGGAATGTATGTAGACACTAACATGGGTTTTGCCCACCATTTGTCTATGGTGGTAATGAAGTTACTCTGTGTTGAACTTATAAGTAAGGGTATGGCATCAAGGTCCAAGGATATCATTCGTCCACTGTAGTCACGTCTCAGACTAATCATTTTGTAGAATGCCTCATTCAGTATGTACATATAACAACTGGAGTGTCCTCATAAGTTCCTCAGAAAAAAGAATACAGGGAGTAAACATGCCCTACAAAGATATCCTCAAAGCCCTATCCCTGTAGTTTCCTACAGACTGCTGAGTGGCTGTCTATGCATGGCCTGCAGAGCATCCCCTGATCCCACTCTGATAGACCTTTTGCAGATCCACAAAACAAATAACATCACAATTACAGAATCTAGGGATCTTAACCTCATCTGCAACATAAAAAAGATATGCTGGAGGGACAGCTATGTGTCTCACAAACTATCCCTTTCTCTATAAAATACTTCTCATCCACATGAAGTAGAGTTCTTCCCTAAACCAATTCAAGTATATCTTTGAATAATGGATGGGAAATCGGAAATTTGCTCCTGTTCTGGCACCTATGTCTTTGGTAGACAGAGGCAGCCTGCAAATGCTTGACCGCCCATGGCAGGCCTACATATACTCCTTAAAATAACCCTAGGGTATCAAAATAGTATGACTACGTTTAAAAAGGCAAGATGAAGTGTGTAGTTTCCATTACATAGTATCTTACTTGTTTGTAACTGCACTATATTTATCAAAAATCAGTTGTTGGGAAGATGCAAAGAAGAAATGAATGATGAAAGTAAATCACCTATGAACCCATGAATCTATAAACTTGTATTTCTGAAACCTTCATAATAAAAAAAAAAAAAAAAAACATGCTTACTCTCATCCCTTCCGTCATGCATTGTACTGTAACTCCCACATGCAAACCTTCACAGTTCCCTTGACTGTTCTTAGCATATCCCCTTCTATCTCATTCACCTATCACTGTCAGCGCTCTTTACCAAATCCTCTTGACTTTTAGCCAAAGCATGCAGCTTCTGCACAGCCATCACTTTTGGTACTTCTGTTTCTGATACATGCAAAGACTTCTTGGACTCTTCTAATGCCCCAGTAGTCTATCAACTTATGCAACATATGGAAGCATACTCAGAGGTCATCCCTGACCAACGCCACTCTTTATACAAAAGAACCTCCCTAACTTTCTATTAAATATTCAGCCCCTCATCCCACTATACAAACAACTTAACCAGCCTGCAGACCTCTTATACATATCTAATTATTCTAAGGTCCTCCATAACACCTATTGATCAACAACTAAAAGCTTTTTTCTTGGTCTAATAGAAAAGCACACCTTTCCACCTGCCTCTTCCCCACCTGGTAAAAAAGTGGTGATGCTGAGTGGTCTCCAAGCTGGAAACATTTAGGTTCCAGTTCTGAAATACAGACATCCCCAGTCTGGAGGGTGAAACCAGATCCTAAAGTCACTAGTACAAGGCAGTTCTTACCCTTTTAAGACATATGGATGGATACCTCAGATAGTGCACAGACTCTTCCATGGCCACCGAGATAACAGTCTTCTCCAGTCAGTGCTCTCCTCTCCCATTAGCAACCCTATGGGTTGGGATGTATTGAGGGATTGTAAACGTACAGCTTGTAGGGTGGAGTCAGATGTTAGCAGACATGGAAGAAAAATGCATATAGCAAAAAGGAAAAACATTTCAGAATTATCTCAACACTTTCATTGTTCATTTCTTGTTTGCATCTTCCAAACATCTTAGACTTTAGCTAAATATGGTGCTGTTACAAACAAGTAGGCTATGTGGTAGAATCCACACATTTCTGCTTGCTAAATGTAGTACCTCCTTAACAGCAAAATTCATAACTCAGGCCAATGTAAAATCATGGAACAGATTGTCCATATAAATTTGGCAATGTAAGTCTCTGCTATTTAAGACCTCTCTAGATGCTTGGTCAGGTCACAATGTTTATCCCTTGATTATGGAGCCTGTGTTTTGATTGTCTTTGACTTTTAATGCAATCCTCCTAGAAAGTATAAAACTATTCCAAACAACACTAAATGTCACTTTTGCCAAATATGCAATGGGTGATTTACACTTTAGTTGATGCAAAATTTCTCTTATGATAGCCTGTCATATTATGTCTCCACTTTTTTCTTTGCTTTCACTGACCACATCACCTTTTCCTTCTGGGTCATAACATTGCTGTACCACCTTTCAACAGTTATAATAACCATTACATTTGGTTTTACTCATTTGCATACAGCCCCCCCTGCAATAATACTGCTCCCAAATTGATATGTTGGCAGTCATAACACCGAGTGCCCCACATGCTGAAAAAACAGAGCAAAAATACAAAAGAGTGAATACTGAACAATGCTCTTTTCTTTTACACTTCTTTTTGTAGGGGGGCAAGCCCTCCTGCCCCCCCCCCCCCCGAGGTGGGAGGGAAGATGTCCACACAACTCCAAGCTTATTTATACTATGAGAGCACAATATCTTGGAAAAAAGGGGATATTCAGAGAAATGGCCAGCACAGACTTACAAGTCCATTTTTTCAGCCATTCAGTTTCAGCATCATGGGACTCTCTAAAGCAGGTCCCTACATTTCAGTTACCGAATAATACCAAAAAATCTTACTTAAAGTTCCTATGTCATTCATACTTTAGCCAGAGAATTTCCAAATATTTCATTTTGTGAACAAAAATTAACTATAAAGTCTTAAGAAGTTCATTTTCTAAAAAAAAAAAAAAAAAAACAAGGAATTTCCACATACCTTTCCCTAAACTACTTACCACATAAGACAATGTTTGCTTTATGCTCTATAAAACTTATATCATCCACAGATTTATGAGCACATGTGCCTGTTGCAGATGCAAATTCATGATCCAATGCAGGAACCATTTCTTGTACCATAAAGTAATATCTTTATGAGAAGCAGTATTTTCCCATGTACTTCACATTAGGTAAAATGCTTAACCTGGGGATTCATACATGCTGTCGCTATGATTGCTAGTCCCAGCACTATGGACACTGTGTGCTCAGAAGCAGCAATACTAATCATATAATCATGCAGCCAGACTAGTGTGTATGATGAGAAACCTCTTGTCACAGTCACAGCACTGACCTTTGTCTAGATTGTGGCAAACCACTTCATGATCACGTTGAAGGAAATGCACCTGAGGTAAACAATGATGATGCACGAACACCACCCATAGCTGATGCAAGTATGTAAACACAGTTGTACAACATTGATGTGATCAAGGGTTAGCACATAAATATGCATAATATTTACACACACACACACATGCACACACACACACACACACACACACACACACATGCACACACGCGCACGCACGCACGTGCATGCACACACACACACTCACTCACCCACTGAGTGAAATTTGTAATGAAATGGAAAGTAGCACTGATGGCTGAGGATGAAGTAGATGTTACACTATAGTAACAGAACCACAGAGATGGACAGCATAAAGTGCTATGGAGTTGTGGAACAAAACAATTGTTGGAAAGGCAGAATGAATACGAGTTCTGCAGAATTTGAAACCTACACAGGAGACATGGGATACAATAAAGTAACATGATGTACCAACCTGACAACATCAGAATGTTAGCAGTGTGACTGTACTTCACTGCTGAAAATCATTAAATACAAAATATATGTTACGTTAATGAGTCAACATGCAGTATAGCCACAGTTTACTAGCAATGTGAGCCACTGCATTAGAGTAAAAGGGGTCATGAAACACATATATCAGGGAGATGCAGCACATGTTCAAACAGATGGCCAAAAAAAAAAGCTATGCCTCAATGGAATTAAATCCATAACTTTCTCACGGAATGTTTTCAGAGCAGTGCAATAGCAAGTTATGTCACTGCAGCAGTTAAAGGCAAAGGGATCATAAAACACACATTTCATAGAAATGTTGCATATATGCAAACAGTAAACCAAAAGTATGTAAAATAACATACGATCCCCAGGGAATTTGAAACGCCCAGCAAGTGCATGGACACAGTAAGAATAATTGCAGGACTACAACGAGTCATCGAAGGAGACTGAATAATGTCAGAAACTGTATTTTACCTCAGACTGGAATGCGCACAGAGACTTAAGGCATTTTGGTGATGGACTAATGTGTGACACAGATTTGTCATCACTTTTGTCACAGGATGTAGACTACAAACCCCTGTATCTGATATCAATACAGTACACAGCATTGCATTAGTAAGGGCAGCCACTGAAACTGGCTGACTGTAAGGGGTCATTAAGAAGATACATATCTGGGTTATTTACCATATTTGCAGAGTGGATAGTGAACAGTTTAAAACAGCCATTCACTTACATGTACTGTAGTTATACGTGTGCATTCTGTTTATTTCTGGATCAAGTAGGAGACTGCAAATGAGAATATGGAACTGTAAGCAAAAAGGTAACACAGAGGATAGCACTTAAGATTACCTAAGAAGGAGTAAACTGGATGGATGTGGGTAAGCAGAATTTCTCACAATTTCTAAATTCATAAATGCTACATGACTGCATACTTAAGTTTAGTTAGACAGTGTCAAACTCCATGAGAGAATGTACACCCTCATGGTAGGATTGTATCATTTCAAGGCAAAGGAAATATGATTAGCAAGACAAGATGATTACACTTGCTTGGCTTTGAAACCATCCCTGAGTCACTCCAATTCTTCAGAGTACAGCATTAGTCAGGAATGCTACATCATTACCTATATGAAAGGTGTGGGTGAAACACTTATCAGGGTAACAGAGCATAAGATAGCAGTACATGAGAGATGCAACCAAATGTAGTCAGGGTCTATATTAGTTCTGTGAAATCCATTACAGCGAATACCAAAAGAGCGATACATATTAATCGAACCGCGAATACACCGAATGCAATAAACCGTGAAATTTAAAACATCGAACGGTCATAGTCGGCCAATGCCACCACCTGCTAAATACTACCTACCCAAACAAAATAAATAAACCGCATACAAACACTAACCAAACCCTACTCCTAACCCTAAAGTAAAGCACCAAAACCCAACTTCTAACACTACACTAAACCCCACATACACAACTATCTATGCACTATCCTTAATCCCTCCCTAACCCTAAGGTCCATAACAATCGCACACTTCCCCTACGGAGATATATCCTAACAAAATAAATAATACACATAAATACATTTAACAAAACCCTACTTCTAACACTACACTAAACCCCACATACACAACTATCTATGCACTATCCTTAACCCCTCCCTAACCCTAAGGTCCGTAACTACCGCACACTTCTCCTATGGAGATATACCCTAACAAAATAAATACTGCACATAAATACATTTAACAAAACCCTACTTCTAACACTACACTAAATCTTACATACATTACCTATCTATACACTTACCTTAACCCACACCCTACCCTACGGTCCATACCTATCGCACACTTGACTTACGGAGCTATACCACAGACGGGCCAACAAAAACACTTCGACATTTCGGATTTCACTGTTATGGATGTTCAGCGTTTATGTAGTTTGCGCAATATGTGTCGGTCATTTCGTATTCGTGGAAACGGCGTTTCAATCGTCTGATAGGGAGCCATGTAGTCATAATCATGCCAGCATCACTCATATCTCCTAAATCCAAACATTAACAGATTATGCCACTGATGCACTTAGAGGAAAGCCATTACAAATAGCAAAATAAAAGTAAGTATTGGGGGATAATAGCTTACAGTTGTGTGATAAGAAAAGTAATTTTGTACTCTCAGGGGTTTAAATCCCTGCACCTAGTGCACTGAGAACAGACTTATCACATTATGAACAAAGTCAGCCATAGAGGCCTTCACAGGAAAAAAAAATTAACTTTTCTCTTTTTCAATGATCAATGACTGCAAGCATGTTTGCCAGCTCATTTACAAAACCGATGGCAAGTTCTTTGCATGTTTGAAGGATTTTTCTTCATTTTTCCTTAGAAAGGGAACTATCATTTCCCTATAGTTACAGATAACCATCAATGTTGCTCTACGCCAACCTTCATGCAACCTACGAACACAGAAAGATGATTTTAATATACAAACCCGTTTTGGGCATGCGTATGTTATGTTTATCTATGTTTGCCTACATTAAAGGTTGAAAATGGTAGTAAAGGACACAGATGAAAAGAGGAAGCAAATGGAGTAGAACGCAAATGGAGTAGAACACAAGGTGAGCATACGAGGAATGAGCAGGATGGAGGTGGGATAGGAGCATACCTTCAACTTCTTACCTCAATAACACTTGTGACTTACAATAACATTGTTAATCATTTACTGACTGACATCCCCAATGACTTGTCAAAGAATAACACATTTTATGATGTACTAGTGAAGCCAGTCATGTACACATTAATTTAAGGTCTGTGATGTTGTGAGGTATGTATGGAAGTATATATTTTTTGTGGGATAGATGTCCATTTTTTGATTTTTGGAGAAGGAAATGTTGGGTCAAGGTCATTCTGTGAAATTGGAAACATTTGGGATGTACTCACACAGATTTTCATGTAGCAACCTAACTAACTCTCTTTCACACACACTCTCAATCTGCACATACAAACTTTTATCCACATCACCATCTCTCTGCCACCTGGTACAGGTAGGGCAGGAGGTGCAGAGGCAACTCTGGCAGGCTGGAACACAAATATACTGGATGCCGCTGCTACCTATGTGGGTGACATGACAAGCTGTGCCATAATGGACAGTTCAAGTTGCTATGCTGCTGCATATAAAAGTAACAAAAACATGGAAACATTAAAAAAAGGATAGGGACAAAGAGTGCGGGGGAAGATGACTGCAAGCTGAGTGCTGTCATTAATTCACCTAGTGATGTGGACATCCTCCAAGAGGATCTCACCCAAACAAATGACTGGTGCCAGAAACATGGCCTCAAACTGAATGCCAAAATATGCATTATCATCATCCCCTTTGGGGAGAACGACGTCCCCAGACATTATCACATTAACAACAAGGTCCTAGGCACGCAATCAGTCATGAGGGACTTGGACACCCAAGTTGATAACAAACTGACTTTTGACCACCATATTGCCTCCATTGTCTGGAAAGCTTTCTACATGGCCCACCTCATTAGTAAGGATATCTCATCCACGGACGAGGTGGTCATAACATCCCTGTATTCTTCCCTTATAAGATCTGTTATTGAGTACAATGCTCTTTTAGCGTGTACCTCACAAAGCATATGCAGCAGCTGGAGAGACCACAGAGGTTCCTCACCAGAAGAATCCAGGGCCTCAAACATCTACCCTACATAGGCTAAAGGCCCTGTCCCTCTACTCAGTCTCATACAGACTCCTCAGAGGTGACCTCTGTCTAGCATACAAAGGAACCCAAGACCCCGCCTTGATGGGACTCATCATGCATATCCGCAAGCCAAGCTCCATTCAAGTAACCTGCACTCGCGACCTCAACCTGGTATGTGAGATCAACAGGACTTGTTGGTGGGACAGATTTGTGTCCCAGAGACTACCCCTTTTGTGGAACAGACTCACTTCTCCACGTCAAGCAGAATACCTCATTAACCCTTTTTTACATGCAACCTGGATAACTGGATGGGAAACAGAAAATACACCCCTGGGATTCCACCTGTGTCTCTGCTGGACAGTGGCATTGAGTGCTGACTTGTTGAAACATGGGCTAAATTCTTGGCTAGGCTGATAAAGGCCTCAGGGCCAATAGCCTAGTAACTTCCTATGATCCTAAGAGACATACAGATATAATGAAATTACATTCTTAAGTATTTTCATACTCAAGAAAATACAGCGAAGGAAAACAATATTGTAATAATATGACCTGCAATGTTCTTTTAACATTTCAAGTATATTTTATTTACAATTTTATTAGATTAGTACTTATGCCACAACAAGAGTATTTTTTTGAGGAGGACTGAGCCTGAAAATATGCAAACAGACACACCTTTCACAACAGTAGCTATACTTACCTTAGAGCTCTCTTAAATGGTCTAGTCTGTCTCTTTGCATTTCTCTACTCCTTTCAATCTCTGCAGACGTTGGAGCTAAACAGAGTACAGAGCGAGAAGGTGTCATGCATTGGCAAGTTGTATGGATAGACAAACAAACTGGGCAAAAGAAACGAACAATCCAAAACAGAACAGGAGCCCAACAGTAGCCAGCAGAAAAAGATGTCAATCCCAAAAAACACTTTCTTTTTAACATAAAGTCAATTTAATAACATTTTTTCTCATGTTTTCATCACTTTAAGTAAAGTAACTTCTTCAGACACACAGACAAACAGCAGTTATACAGTTTCTACAGCATTTAAACTATGTAGCATGAAATCATGTGACTAGTAGCAGCAGCGAATTAAAGGTGCAAAAGCAGAATAATTCAAACACTATTAAAGTAAATCTTAAAACTTACATACTACCTCAAATAAAAAGTGTGTATGCAGTCAATATACAGTATACAAAGATTGTATTAATGTCATTACTAAAAAGTTAAAACCGAAAATACACTATCGTGTAAGGTTTCTTAATTTAAGCAAGCATGAAATATTGCAGTTCTCATTCAAGCCAGGAAAGCAGAAAGCATTAAGTGCTAACTGCCATTCTAGTTCTCGTACCTCTAATAGTACTGGATATGGGCCACCTCTAATGTCAGGAAGTACCTGGTCAATAGCTTGGAACATGAAACTATGTCCACCATTTAATGAAATATGTTTTTGCTAAAGCATTTTCTGTTTTATTTTTGCTGATCGCATAAGAGTGTTCGTAAATTTTCTCATGAAGCTTCCTGTCCGTTTTCCCTATGTAGAAAGCCGGACATAGGTTGCAGGAAGCTAAGTAAACAACACTCTTGGACTCACAATTCAACTTATGGTTGATGTAAAATTTACATGTATTCAATACTCTAAAGGAATTACCTGTTTTTATATATTTACACATCCTACATGCTCCACACATAAAGGTTCCAGTAAGTCTAGAAGTAGGTTTAGTGCTTTTAATTTCAAAAAAACTTTTTAAATTAGTGCCTCTTCTATAAACAATACTGGGTGACTGGCCAATTCTATCAATTAAGGAAGAGTCCTTGTAAAGGAAACTCCAGTTTTTGTAAGAATTAGTCTAAGTTGGTCACTGTCTTTACTAAAGGTGGTTATAAAAGTATTGCATAAAGACGTCTCCCTAGTTTGCTGAGTCATTGAAGGTTTTATAAAGGTAACTAAGTCACTGTTTCGTGACTGTGTAGTTCGAATGACAACCTGGCTAGAAGGTGACTCTACTAGGTTAACATCAATGACAACAGAAAGTGAGGTCAGGAGTGGTTGAACTATACCTCTACTCCGTTTGTTTGCAATTTCTTCAGTTAAATCGCTTATTAAGCTATCAGGGTAGCCTCTGTTGCAAAACATATCTCTTAAGAGTTGACATTCAGAGGTAAAGTCATCTTCATTAGTACACATCCTTGCGGCTCTTATGAGTTGACCTTTCACTATTGAACGTTTTTGCCTGTAAGGGTGTGCACTAGAAAAATGTAAATAGGAGTTACAGTATGTATGTTTTCTATAAATTTTAGAAACGTATCTCCTATTTACTATGTCTTTTTTTAGATTCACGTCCAAATAGTCAATATTAGTAGTGTGAAAAGTGTAAGTAAATTTAAAAAATGGTATAGTAGAATTAAAGTAATCTATCATTTGTTTAGCTTGTGACTCATTTCCTTTAAAAATCACAAAGATGTTGTCTAAAAATCTGGTAGTCCTCCTCCCCCCTTTTTGCTGCTAAGAAGTTCTCAACAGCAACTCCATCTTTAGATGGATAAAGATAGCATGGCCACTAGTCTCAACCTTCCATTAGAACACTGTGGAACCCGGGTCTATATTAGCACATCGAAAGCACAAGTCAGAGAACGCCTGTTCGGCAGCCAGTAAACAATGAACTGTCACTCTGAGAATGGCCACTTCAGACAATTTTTTCCTAGGGGGAAAAAAAATCACTTGGCCAAGAAGAAAGGAGACAGGATTACAAACCTATCAAAGTGGGGGGGGGGGGCATCACTCCCCACCCCCCATCTAAATATACCAACTCCGAGATCACACTACAGTGGGGGAAAAGGGCAAATCCATGATGATGGCCAAGCGATTTTTTTACCTGAGAAAAAATTTGCTGTAGTGGCTGTTCATGGAAATGACACTTCGCTGTTTATTGGTTGCCGAACAGGCGTTCGCTGACCTGTGCTTTCGATGTGTAAATATAGACCCGTGGAACACCACTTCTCAAGAATGTTGAACAAATGGGCAATATGTGGAACACTTGCTAAAAGCTTATCAAGCACCACACCTAGGAATCTCAAAGTGTTGTTAAAATGTGTAATGTTAGACTTATAAAATGTTAATTTTATGAATTCACATTATTTATTGCAATCTTTCCATAGATATCAATTAAATCAATTGTCAATAAATCAAATGCGATATAGACCCTTTCAATGTGGGAAAGGCAAGTAACATCCCACATTAAAACTTAAACTAAGGAATATTATTCATAACGAGGTACCTTTGAAAAGTGTGAGAATAAAAAATGTTCCTAACCTTCTAATCTGTGCTTCTCGTATGTGCACAGTCCTAACCTCAGGAGATAAGATGTGTGAATAGCATCATATGGAAAGCAATACAATGTATATCAGGTTTGCTCACTGCACAAATGGAGTAATTTAGGCACATGGGCCCTACTTATCATAGTCATCGCATCAACAGGGAGTAATCTGAACAATGACAGACACAAAGTCTCATCACGCTAAGGAAATAGTCAGACTTATAGCCATAGTGGTGGTTCATAAAGTTTGCTTCCTATTGGTGCTATCTTGCTTCCTCATCTGAGCAAATGGTATTTGTGCACTGCTCTTTGTACTTTCTTAGCTGGTTGCCTGCAGGTATGCTTGGTAATGTTTTTTCCTTGTGACAGTACTTGTGCATAAAACTATGCATATCTATCAATTTAGCTATACATATATAATTAATATAAGAAAGACTTCAAAGAACGACCAAAAAAAGAATGATTATTTTAGATCAAATAGAAAATGATCAAAAACGACTAAAAATGTACACACACATATATATATATATATATATATATATATATATATACACACACACACACACACACACACACACACACACACACACACATAAAAGCATGACTGTACCTCCCACACCTCCTGCTAATTATATACAGCAATTCCAATATCACACAACAGCGGGATAAGGGTATATTTCTTGCTCCAAAACAATGCAATCTCACACAGAAAGCAAACAGCAAGCTGATACACCAGCAAATAGACTGTCTACTCTTATTACTATTCACAATAATCATTCGGTTTTGTGAACTGTTAACTATATATCATTTATTTCCTCACTCTTGAATCATATGACCAGGCATTTAATATTAAGTTGAGCAATTGTTACTGAAACCTTTTTACACTGAAAAAAAGCAGTAATGGGCAAACCCTAGGTCGGTGTATAAAGGACTGTTTATGTAAAGAATATATCTCATTAAAGTATTGAAATATTCAAGTCTGATTCACTGTTTTCTTGTGCTGGAAAACATTTTTGGTTTGTCTGTTTTTATCTTAGCACACTGTTAAATGTATGCATTGTGGTGTTGATATAATTCCTTTTTGTAAAAGCTGAGCTGGTTTATCATAGTACATGGTGATTTTCACTTCTTCACTTCTTGAATGGATATAGCTATGTTGAAGAGACTGTCTGTTTTTTTTTTGTTTATTTTTTTGTTTTTTTACTACACTTGTTCAGGGTATGGAGGATGATATTGCTACAATATTTGAATACCAATATGGTTAATGACACAGGAGCCAGCAATAATATTAACAACCAGTCCACTGGAGCTGAAAAGGAAATATCTGTGTCAGATGGATGTTCTGAATAGACTGGTAAGTAAAAAAAAAAAAATATATATATATATATATAACGTTGTTCTGTTATTTGGCATCTTAAAACGTTAAAAGCATATTCCAAACAAGAGATGGTTCCACGGGACCTACAGATTTATTTGCAACTTGGGGTTGGTTTGATTAACAGTGCATTTAGGGGAAATGGAAAGCTATACAAGTGGTTGCTTCCTAGACATTTGGGGATTGTTTGATTCATTTTTATGAAAATAATCTCCATCAGCTAAATGAGAGAGTGGTGACAGTGATGGGAAAAACACAACATTCACTGATGAAGGTACTTTTAACAATTCATTCACAAAATATTGTGCTGAAAATAAATATTTAGAAGCTTAATTAGAGGCTAGAAAAATTAGAAATACAAGAGGGACTTAAACTTTATAAAACAAAGGTGGCCTATACCCACAGAAGACAGAAAAAAATCAGTTTGATTTACTGTTAAAGTTGTTAAAGTTTCATATGGGAGGAGATCTACTGGGAGGAGGCATTACAAATGTAAAATAAATGTTTCCAGGGCATCTATTTTAAAGAATTCAGATTCTACTTCTGAAATTTCTTCAGATACTGATACTGATGTTGATGATACTGATACTGATGTTGATGATGATATAGTTGATTTATCATCAGTGAGGAATTGTTCCTATTCTGCAACACTGGCCTCTTTGGAAGAAGAAGAAGGTGATGAAAACAGAAATAAAAGAAAAAAATGTTGGAAATTTTCAGAACAATTTTGAAGTGACTGAAAACATTTGTTTGGTGGTTAATTTAACTGATGAAGTTTTTTTTTCTCTGAACAGATTATATTATTGTTGAACAAAGCACTTTCATTTGTTCCTAATTTTTAGGTATCTCACTATCAAATTGTAGTTGATTTAAAGAATTTTACTAGATTGTTAAATCAGAAATATTGGTATGCACATCACTTCTCCCATGGTGAAGATAGTAATACCATATTTAGTTTTAAAAAGTCAGCATTTGAGCCTCTTTATCATCTTGAGTTGAATGTATTGGCATCCATGTCTCAAACATGCACAAAGTCAGTTTGGATCGACAACCTCATCATAATTCTTTGTAGTGTATGGAGCTTTATCTGCTCCATTTACTACTAGTTACAGAAAAAGCTAAGTGTTCTGCTGGCTTTCAAAGCTTAAAGCAATTACTGAGTGTTGACAGAAGTCCATTTTATTTACATTGACCTTCCATTCCACTCAGATTTCCACGTTTTTGCAGAATGTCAAGATTTTTGTCTCATATGTTTGGTCTCTTCTCCCATAAAGTCTGTGTTTTTTTTTTTTCAGACAAATTACTGAGAACTGAAATCATAAAATTATGACATACATTTAAGTTTCAGACTTTGTATCTTTCAGAAAATGCAGGTGATTAAATTCCATGCTACTTAATTTTTTATGGCTCCCCTTAAAACCTAGGATTGCATATAAATGGCACATCAGTGGTTGGAACAGTAATGGGATGGCATTCCCTAGCTTAGATCTTTATTACAAATCAGTTATAATTAATGTAATATTACATTGGATCACACCTACCTATATATCTAGCTGGAAAACAATACATGAAATGCTTAACTTTCTGGTTTAAAAGCCTGTTTGCTCTTGTTTCTCCCCTTTCCTGTAACTTGTCTAGTCCAGATACAAACTTGCTGTATCCAGGACTGTTTGTAAGCTTCTGCATGGTGCCAGAGTCTGCTCTTCAATTTTTCCCTTAGATCTACTAGTTCTCCCCTCTCCTGCACTTATACTAGCTTATTAGTCTAGCACTTTACCAGACTTCTTGTAGCAATTACTGTAGCACATAAATGCTACCAACACTAAACATTCTACAAGAAACAGATCTAGTACTTATTAACAATGCCCACCCCTCCAGGCATGTCTAAAGGTCAGTTCCTTGTGCTTTCTCCAATTAACCTGGTGAACTTGGGCATCCTGAGGCAATGTAGCAACTGCCTCATGTACACCGACAACCCTCTACTCTTACCTTCCAACACTCAGACTTGCGAGAGATGAACTTATATATCCAAATTGGAAGCCACGCATTCTTCAGCCAAGACCAGAATAGCTGGTCAAGAGGAGAACGTCAACACTTGCGCCACACCACATGGAACACATAGCTCTCCAGAACACACACCAGCACTGCCTTCACATAAAAACACAAACTACACAATCACCTTCGCAGAGGCTCTCAATAAAAATCTACCTAAGAAGCAGAGACCTCCAAGGCAGAAATGCACTCCACCACCACAACACAACACTAATCATGAGACACATAACTCTCCTAAACAGTGTGCCACTCAACCAAAGCCCCCAAGGCAAAACAGCACGACTAACACACTAGTCATAGGTGACTCAATAGTGAGCCACACTGATGTCCCACTCACTAGGTTGAATAAGGAGAAAGTAACAGTCACTTGCCTGTCAGGTGCCAGGATCTGACACATAACGCATGCACTCAGGTCACTCAACAACAGATACAAATATGACTCTGTTATTGTACATGTGGGTGTGAATGACCTGAGATATACCTCCCTGGACTGCATGAAAAGAGACATGGAGGAGCTCACGGATTATGTAGCCCAGGCGGGTATAACCCTAGACATGAGCAGCATCCTACCATCACCCAGAATGATACCACAGTAGAAGCAGAAAATGATTGATTTCAACAATTGGCTAAGTTTCTGATGTCATTCTAAGGGGATCCAGTATCTGTCTGCCTGGGATGACATGACTGACAGACCTCGATGCTTTGCCAGAGATGACCTGCATCTGTCACCCCTGGGCTTTCGGATACTGGCCAAGGCTCTTGCCACCCCTATAGTGCCTTTTTAGGTGGTGTTCCAAAGACCAAATTACCACCGTAACAGCTACAAACAAATGCAATCTGAGGGTCATGTTGTTCAACGTTAGAAGTCTCAAAATGCACTCACTCGAGGCACTCCTTAAAATGGAGAACATCAACATTTGTGCTGTAACAGAGACCTGGATCAAGGCAGCAGAAAGCACCCCTGCACTACCAGGCTATAACTCATTCCACACCTTTCGGCCCCAGAACTTGGACCGAAGCTTCAAAGGTGGTGGTGTTTCCATATTCATAAAGGATGAGCACACCTCCAGACTGATAGCCCAACATAATGCATCAGAGATACTTCAGGTGCAGCTAACATTGGGTAAGACAGTGATTCAGGTCATAGCCTGCTATAGGTCCCCAACCATGTCCCAAGACTCGTACTCCATGTTCCTAAGCACCCTGGAGAATATTAGGGTCCAACCTAACACTCTTTTACTAGGCGACTTCAACTACCCTTCCATTAACTGGGTAAGCTACTCATGTACCAATATACTTGCCCAACGTTTCCTGGAGTTCATTAATTCCAATGCCCTGGACCAGCTCGTTCTCACCCCACTAGAGGGAGCAACATCCTTGACCTCGTCATTACTAACATGGGCGACTGTTGCTCTACACCAATAGTCAGCTCCTCCCTGCTTAGATCCAACCACAAACTAATTGCCCTAGAAATCCCTATCCCTCCCATTCCCCCAGCAAAGGTAACCACCATGAAAAACTTTTCTAAAGCTAACTTTGAGATCCTAAAAACAGAGGTGGCTAACTTCCTGGCACCCATGCAAATGGGGAATAGTTGCGTGACCACAGAATCATACACCAATGCACTGTATGAACATGTACACAAATGCAATGGATCTCGTCATACCCGATAGAACCGAGACACTCTCCTCCAAAAAAAGGAACCCAATCTGGTGGTCCCCTTTCATAAACAAACTCTACAACAGAAGGAGGAAACTCATGCGAATTAAGGTGAAGTCCCAAAACTGGAAAAACTCCCTTATCTGCATCAACAAAAAGTTGAGATCCCTCATCAAATCCTCTAAAGCTAGGTATGAAAACAGAATTGCAGCAGATAGCAGAGACAGCCACAAGGCTTTCTATAGCTATGTAAAGAATCTCCATGGCAATATCCAGATTTGCTCTGTGCTACTGCACAATGGTACCTCCTATACCGAGCCAACAGATATTGCCAGTATACTGGCCGACAAATTCAATGCCAACTTTACCCCCCCCCAAAAGACCAATCACAATACCAGTAGATTGTCAGGCAACCAGTATTACTGCTGCACAGGCTAAAACAGCACTGTCCAAGGCCAAGAAGACAGCTTCTATGGGACCTGACAATATCCCCGGTTGTGTTCTACATAAACTACAAAGTGAACTGGCACCTCACTTGTGTGCCCTTTTCAACCACAGCCTCACCTCAGGCTTTGTCCCTGACGAATGGCGCACTGCTACAGTCATCCCACTCCACAAAAGAGGAGCGACTACAGACCCTGGGAACTATCGCCCCATTAACCTGATGAGTCTGATATGCAAAGCTATGGAACACATCATCATGGACCTAAAAAACAAGGATACAGGGAATCTCCAAACTCTGGATCCCACAAAGTTTGGTTTTGTGAAGTGTAGATCATGCCTGCTCAACTTGGTCAACGACTTTCAGTCAGTCACCAGAGCTGTCGATGAAGGCAAGGTGGTTCATACAGCCTACCTTGATCTGGCCAAGGCTTTTGATACCATTCGCCACTCAGGAATCATAGAAAAATTCACTAAACTTGGCATTAACCCCTATATCACTAGGTGGGTTGCAAACTGGCTCACAGATAGAACCCACAGTATGAAAGTAGCTGACTCCCAGTCAGACTGCCGATTAGTCACGAGTGGAGTCCAACAGGGTTCGGTCCTGGGTCCTCTCCTGTTTGGTATCTACTTCTCTGAAGTCCAGGCCATCACAAAGGGACTCTGGCTGACAAAGTTCACAGATGATTGCAAGTTGGGAGCTATTATTAACTCCTCAAGTGATGATGGCATCCTACAGAATGGCCTCACTGTGACCAACGACTGCTGTCAGAACCATGGCCATTAGCTCAATGCCAAAAAAATGTGTCATCATCCTCTTTAGGAAAAACCCGATTCCCATGAATTACCACAATGATGGTAGTCCACTGAACATAGAAGGCGTTATAAGAGATCTGGGAACACAGGTTGACAGTAACCTCTCTTTTGATCACCACACTGCCACTGTGGTCAGAAAGTCCTTCTATGTGGCACATTTCATTACTACGGGTTTTGCATCCAGGAAGAAAGAGATCATTGTCTCCCTCTACTTCTCCCTCAGGCCAATCGTCGAGTACAATGCCCTATTTGGCATGTACCTCACTAGACACCTGCAACAACTGGAGAGGCCACAAACGTACCTCACAAAGAGGATCCTAGGCATTAAACACTTGTCCTATATGGAAAGACTCAAAAAAATCCATTTATTCTCTGTCTCATATCGCCTACTTAGATGCGCTCTCTGCTTGGCTTACAAAGCCATGTCTGACCTAGCTCTGTTAGAAATGCTACATCTAACGAAATCCCAATCCCATCGCACCACACACTCCAGAGACCTCAACCTCATTACCACAATTAACCGAACATGCTGGAGGGACAGGTTATAACCCAGAGACTGCCCATGCTGTGGAATAGACTTCCCATACAAGTCAAGCAGAGCACCTCGCTGACCCTTTTCAAGAGAAATCTTGATGAGTGAATGGGAAACAGAAAATTCACCCCCGGGATAACTCCAATGGCTCTGCTCAACAGAGGCACTGAAAACTAAGGTTGGGTGGCACTATGCCAGGGTAATCCTATGGCTAGGCTTGTAAAAGCTCCAGGGCCATTAGCCTAGTACACACCTATGAACCTATATAACTGATGTCAGAACTATAGAAAATCAATTTAAGGAACAATATGGAATAAGTAGAGTTCATTGGCTTTTACATGAATTTTGTTTATTTAATAAGAAGTGTGATCATTTTTCTTATGGCATTAATCAAATATTTAATAGCTTTAAAAATATAATTGATTGTTATTACAACATTAAACAATTTCTATTTTGTGTATTCCCTATAGCATACTACCCTGATTGCCTAGATTCTTTCAACATCAATGCGATGCAAAAATTAAAGGAAAATAACTTGATATTCTGGCATCACTTTATTGGAAATAATGAGTATTAAACCACTAAACTCTCTTCTATGTAGTTTTGATAATAGTCAAGACAGTTGGTTGTTTATACACTCATTATGGCAGTTTATAGAAAACAAAATGAGAGTATCAATCAACCTAGAGACTGACTCCATACCTAGTTTGATTCAGCCTTTTATTAGGTGTCTTGAAAAGACAGATAATCAAAAATTAAGTATCTCACCTATCTTTAAGATACGAAGAGAAGACACTCTAAAGTCTGACTCAGATTTTTGGAATTACTATGTAAAGATTAATGGAAAACAAATATCTGATGAATCCAAAACTTTCTTATTGAATTCTACGTATGGTACCTCTTCTTCATTATATTGGAGATTGTATACATGGAATTTTATGAATAGGAGTTTCTATACTCCACATAAGATAAATCTTATACTCAAAAACAGTGAAAGTAAATGTTGGAAATGTGATGAATTACTAGAGGCCATCTGGGTTCAAATGTTCACTGAATGCAGAAATGTTCAATACTGGAAAGACTTCAGATATTTTGTAAATGCTTTATGGTTTGATAACTGTCATATTTCTAACTCACTAATCCTATTCAATGTTCCTGTACCTAATGTAATACCTAAATCTCAGATTTGCCAGAACAGTTATTACTTTGAACTGGAAAAGTAAACAAGATTTGATGTTTAAAGATTTTATTAATTTAGCAAAAGGTGTTTGTAAAAAAGAATTGCAAACCATTTGTTACAGAACTCATAACATTACTCATAAAAAAAATAGCATGGCAAAAATTGGGAAACCTTTTGAACAAATACTGATAACTTCTCATGGATAAAATGATTGTTTATCATGGATGAATGTAAATATTATAAATTGTTTTATTGTTGTTTTATTGTATTTGTTATATGTACATTTGCGTATGTTTATAATGAAAACAAAATAAAAATGTTTTTGAAAAAAAAAAAAGAAAATGCAGGTGAACATCCATCCTGTTATTCTAGCACCTCTCTTAGGTTTATAACAGGAAGTCAGGGACATGTTATTGGTACAGACAGCAGGCAGAACCAAATCTTTTATTCTGCCACTGTCAACTACTGATCTGTACTAATAGATTTGACTGCCTAGTGTGGACCTGACCTTAACAACTTCAACAGGGGGTACTTAACATTTGTTAAGGTCGGGTCTCAGTTCACTCTGGTACTTAACTGATTTGTCTTTTTCCAAATATTGGAGCATAATCACTGCACTCCATGTACTACATAAATTTTAGGAATTATGGCCACAGTCTCTCTCATGAAGAAAATCTCCTTCCTATGAAGAAAAAAAAGTTTGAAGTTATTTAAAATCCAGGGATGATTGTTTTTTTTTTATGATTTCTGATAAAAGAGGGCAGCTGTAATTTGAAATTGTATAGATTATGATACTGATACACTGTTCTACCATAAAATGGCATTAGACAAGACTCATATTTTTCAGAAACAATTTAATGCTATATGTTAAACGTGGAACAGGGGGTTTATTTCTTTTGAAATATGTCTCACCTAGTAGTGGATAACCCCATTCACAAGTGTTGCATTTGTTATATAAAATACATAAAAATGATTCTCTCCCACCAGGCTTTCTACTGTAGCAGGTATTAGATCACTGATATACCCTATATCTTATTTGCTGTAGAGCTATTTAAAACCTTTATTGGCTTTGGAACCTGCTACAATAAAGAATTCTTCTGCATTTTTGAATATCATGCAGGAGGTTGTGGTAGAAGAATAAACTTTTTGTACACTTGGTGTTACATCATTTTATATCAGCGCTCCTCATAAAGGTGGCCTTAGAGTGGTACATTATTTTTTGGAGGTAGCCAAGTTGTATTCTTGTGCTGAGTTTAATAATTTTCTTTTAGTTCTGTTGGAAGAGGTATTGACAAAAAAATATTTTTCTATTACAAAACAGACTGGTGTCACCGATGGACAGGAACAGTTATGCCTGTTTATGCGGATATTTTTATGGGCTATTTTGAAAAAAAGTTATACTTAAGTAACAATTCCAATAAGCTTTTGAAAGAGATCAGGAACTGGAGACATTTTTTAGACAATTGCTGGATGATATAGAGGGGGGGATCAAGCATCCCTTTTTGAATTGTGAGGGTATTTGAAAAACAATGACATTAATATAGGGTTTCCACTGTCTTTAGATGAGAAATCTATTAATTTTTTGGAAATAAATATTCTGAAAAGAGACTTCCCATACTCTGGAACAAACTACCTATCTATATAAAACAAAGCTCCTCATTAGCACTGCTCAAGAAAAATCTTGATGATTGGATGGGAGATAGGAAATTCACACCGGGGATCACTTCTGTGGCTCTGCTCGACAGTGGCACAGGAAAATAATTTTCTTGGGTGGCGAAAGCCAGGGTACCTTTGGCTAGGCTTATATAGGCCCTAGGGCCAATAGCCTAGTACCTACCTATGAACCTATGAACAGAAAAACAGCATCAATGTAAGAAGGACATGCTAAACCTTTGGTAAGCATATATGAATATTAGGGGCTGAACACCCAGCCCTAGAACACAAGGACAGTCATAATTTCTTTTCAATTAGTATAAAAAGAAGGATAACTTTAATATTTATTTAGACATTTGAACATGTCTGTAATCAACGTCATATACACTATGGATACAAGGTGAAGTTTTCATGGGCAGATCTAAGCATGCCGTTAGTAAACTGTGATATAGTAAACTGTGATAATTAAGAAATGTTTACAAAAAAGTTTTAAATATACTTCTAGAAAATGTTTAGAGAGCACAGTACAAAACCACAAGAAACTGCAAGTGATTTCATTGCAGAATTAAGCACTTACTTTACTAGGTGGGTAAATGAATATCAAATTACTGCTTTTGAAATGTTGGAAGACCTTATGATTAAACATCGAGTACTCAGTGCTTTACTTTAGAATTCAAGAATCTGGATGACAGACCAGGAATGCACCTTGGCTGAAGACATGTGTAGAAGGGGTAGCCTTGATTTAGAAAGGACACAAGTGGGTAGCAATCACTACACATTGATACCAAAGAACCAGGTCTATATTATAACATTGAAGTGTCAAAACTTCAAATGTTGTAACATCGAACCCAAAACCACGAAAGCTGAAAACCCTGAAGACTGAGAACATCGCTGTTCCAGTACGAAACATGAAACACACAAACACTACAAACTATTTCTAATGTGGGGGGCTTCCCCCCAAATACCTCTACTTAAATATACCAACTCCGAGATCGCACCACAGTGGAGGAAATAGCGAAGCCACAGAAATGGCCCACCAAATTTTTTCCCTGGGAAAGAATTTGATGTTCCACGGCTTTGATATTGTCAGTCTTCGAGGTTTCCAGTTCGATGTTATAACATTCAAAGTTTTGACATTTCGATGTTATAATATAGACCCCAAAGAAATAGAGCAGTCTAAACTTATAGCAGGAGAAACAGGCACAGGGGGAAGCTACTGGTTCCAATACAAGCCTAGTTACCAGGCTAAATGCTTCCAGTCTAACTAATTATTATGTATAGGCTAAATATCCACAGAGACAGGGTGGAGATAAAGCCATGTGAGGGAGCTAACAGAGGTGCATGACTACTATAGTTGAGGGTAATTTTTGAGACTGCAGTTGCTCAAGATTACAACAATCCTGGTAGTGGGAAAATTCCCTACTGCTAAAAGAGATACTGCATAAACATAACTATTGTTAAGCCTGCAGTTGTTAGAGAGGGGCATTACTTGTCCAGCAGTCTACTCCATTTAAGTCATGGCAAGGACTAATTTTCAGGTTCGTTTGGTCAGAATTCACTTGTTCTGTGAAAGGACCAGGTAGTTAGAGAGGGTCCTGACTTTCAAACGCAGGATAGTCTGTATACAGTGACAACTGGTTATCAAATAGACTGTGGAATCCTGGACGGGGGCTAGATGGATACCTGGTTCAGCAGATGGTGTTCTCAAGAGCCTACCATAAGGCACTTCTAAGCTCATAGTATTTCTTTACAGGTCATCTGAATGTGAAACATCCAAAAAGGGGGCAGATGTAAAACTTTCTAAAGATGTGAAAGTGTACTGCAAGATGTATGCAGAGTGCCAAAAGGTTGGCAAAGTGGGAGACAAGGGTAATGCTGTTTTTGTGCCTTTTACTATTTCCAAGGGTAAACAGTCCACAGGGACCAGTAACGCATTAACTAGCAGAAAATAAAAAAATATATCCAGACAACGTAGGTCAGCCACTCCCAGGGACTCTGAAGAAGCCACTGTGTGTTCTGGCGAAAGTGCTTAGTCGCTTGTTTATTTTAAATAAAGTGAAGTGGCTGACATACGTTGTCCAGATATATTATTTATTTTCTGCTAGTTAATATTTCCAAGGGTGTCTGAGGATACTGTAGGGCTGCTCAGTATCCCAAGAACCACAGATAAGAGATATAAATGGTGATACTACAGTATAGAAATCAATACTCTGAGGCAGTGTCTTTTTCTCTATTTATGTGGAAAACACTGGTTGTCTATTAGACATTTTCTGCAGAGTGTTTTTCCTTGGTAAGTATACTGAGAGTGAATGTGTTATTTTCATGTCAGATTTATTGTTCTGTTTGTGGAAGCTCTTTGGGGTAAAGCACTTAAAACAATCCCCGACCACCTACAAACAAATGGTTGCATGGACAAGTTTAACTTTACTATTATGACCACTGCAGACAGGATTGACAGACTAGTATATGTGGAAAGTGGACAAGTAAATGACTCATCTCCTTTTTGTATGTAGGGAGGTGCCTTGAGAATCTATTATTGTTTCAGCATTTGAGCTAATTTAGGATTACAGGGTGAAGGGGCACCTAACTTTTTTCAGGATGAGTGGGAAGCTGAAAATGGTTCACACAAGCAGTCTGTTGTAGGACACAACTAATTTCAAAGTCAGGCTTGGGAAGATCAAAGGGCATTGACACAGGATCATCAAGTACAATCACAACAAAAGGTTTGGTATTAACTGGATACCTACAACACAATATGATGCAGTTGGACAAAAGATAATATATGTTTCAGAATAATCTGCAAGCAGCAGGGGGATTCTCATGAGAAAGTAAAAGACATTATGTCGTGGAGTTTATCTATTTACTATTTATTTATTTACTTATCTTTAATTAATGAGAAAGTCTGAATAGGCAAAGCCCTATTTTCAGTGAGGTCCAGGGAGAAAAGCTCCATATTAAATACATTTGCACAAGCAATTAGTGTGAGCTAACAATAAAAATATACAACATAACAATGAGCTATATGATTGCCACATTACGTACTTTTTATAGTAGCATGCTAAAGTTGCACATATCTAAAGAACATTCAGCCTTATTTTACAGTAAATGTTTAAAGTGACATTGATATTCTAGTATAGAGACAGCAGAAAAGGCATATGCACATTTTATCCTGTTATTCAATTCAGACATGTAAACAGGAGACAAAATGTGAGGATTATATTATATTTACAAGTCTATGTTAAATGTTCGAACATCCAAAATGTCGAACATTACATGGTCGAGACCAAATGTTCGACATCTGGATGTTCGAACATAAAAAAAAAAAAAAAGAAAGAAAACGCAGAAAAAAGCACTTTAACAGTGTAGGCAGGGGGGCAAGCCCACCTGCACCCCCCCACACCCCCCTACTTAAATATACCAACTCCAAAACCGCACTTCAGTGCAGAAAAAGGGAATTCTCCCTATCTACACCGTACGCTGCCATTGAAAATCTATCTTCGAGCACTCAAAATTTCGAATGTTTGGTCTCGACCATGTAACGTTTGATATTTTGAGCGTTTGAAGATTTGATAGGTACCCATTTACGGGTCTATGTTAAATGTTCGAATATCCAAAATGTCGAACATTACATGGTCGAGACCAAATGTTCGACATTTGGATGTTCGAACATAAAAAAAAAAAAAGAAAACACAGAAAAAAACACTTTAACAGTGTAGGCAGGGGTGCAAGCCCCCCTGCATCCCCCACTCCCCCCTACTTAAATATACCAACTCCGAGACCGCACTTCAGTGCAGAAAAGGGAAATTATCCCTATCTGCACCATACGGTGCTGTTGAAAGTCTATCTCCAAGCACTCAAAATTTCGAGCGTTTGGTTTCAACCATGTAACGTTCGAAATTTTGAGCGTTCAAAGATTTGACAGGTACCCTATATTTACATGCTTTGGCAGCATAACTAGAGGACTTAATAACCGTGCTGGTACAAGGACGGGATTGTTTTTTTGATAGGTATGATTTTATTGGGATATTATTATTATAAGGGGGATTATTAATGGGAGTGTTAATGTGTCGAAAGGTATATTTTCACTCAGATTTTAAATAGAAGATAAGATGAGCCCTATCTGAAACTTGTTGGGAGAGAGTTCCACAGTTTATCAATGTATACAGAATAAGGGCAATTGCCATTATGAGTTTTAGATTTTTGAGTAAGCACCAAGTGTTCGTTCAGTGAACATAGTTTTCTGTGGGGTGAGTACCACTTGGTGGCACCATCTGTCTGGACTATAGAGGATATTGTGAGAGCAGGCTAATAGCTTAGGTAGCTCCAGCCAGTTAAGGGATTGAAGTGCAAAACAGTAATAATGCATGGGTAATTTTGTTAGGATCTGTTGTGAGTATCTAATCCAAATACTTTACATTGCAGTAAATGTATCTCTTTTTCTGGTCCCACATACATATAGATCGATAGAAGGGTGAATAGCTTTATGAATACATGTTGGCCAATCAGTATTAAAGTTTCCTAGGATTATCGTTTCAAGAGATATACATGCTGTTAAACAAAGGTTCATTTGTCTGCATTAAGAGGTGCATAGAATGTTACTAAACATAATGATTTTTGTGGGTTAATATTAAGTGTCATCTTCATCACCATCAACCCCCCTTTTTTCCCATTTTTCTACATTGAGTCAGAGTGTCATGTTAACTGTTGCCATTTCTCTTGATTCAATGGCACACTCCTACCTTCTTCGACACTCATGCCTGACTGTGGCAAATCTTCTCTCACACAATCCATCCACCTCTTTGCTGGACACCCTCATTTCCTCTTACCTTCTTCCTGCCTGTCCCAAATATTCTTCACCATACTGTCTTCTGCTTTTCTGCATGTGTCCAAACCACCATAATCTATTCTCTTTGATCTTTTCTGCAACTGGAGCTACTTTGGCTTCTGCTCTTATGTCCTCATTTCTTTGTCTGTCACATAGCATGCATCTTACCACCTTTCTCAGGCACTTAATTTCCATTATCTCTAGCTTTCTTATCTTCTCTGCCTTTACTGCCCATGTTTCTAGGTTCATAGTTTCATAGGTGTTTACTAGGCTATTGACCACAAGGGTATTTTTAAGCCTAGCCATGCATCCCTAATCTCTGACAAATTCTGGTTCCCTTGATAAGTGTAAGCAGGGGCTTGAGAGATGAAATATTTACAAACGGGGACCTGGAAGATGAACCATTTGCAGATTGCCTGTGTCCATTAGAGACATAGCTACCAAGCCAGGGATGAATTTCTTGTTCTCCAGCCAACTGTCTAAGTTACACCTGAAATGGGTTAGGGAAGAACTCTGCTTCACATGGATGGGGAGCCTGTTACAGAGACAGGGTAGTCTCTGGGATACATACCTGTCTCTCCAGAAGATCCTATTTATATCACAAGCAAGATTTAAGTTTTTAGAACAGGTAATTCTGGTACTGTTTGTTTTGTTGATACGCAGGAGGTCCATCAGAGTGGGGTCTGACAATGCCCTGTATGCGAGGCACAAATCTCCCCTCAAAAGCCTGTAGGAGACAGAATACAGGGATAGGGCCTTGAGGCGGTCTGTATTGTAGAATTTACTTATGCCCTGTATTCTTTTAGTGAGAAATCTCTGTTGACGTCCCATTTGTTGAATATGCCTGGTTAGGTACATACCAAAGGGGCACTGTACTCAAAGACAGGTCTGATGAATGCTGAATACAGTGGAATAATGACTTCCTTGGACCTAGATGCCATACCTTTGTTTATAAGTTGAGCAACACAGAATGATTTCCTCACTACTGTAGACACATGATGGTCAAAGGTTAGATTACTGTACATGTGCATCTCCTTGTCCCTGACTACTGGGTCAAATCTAATGGATGTGTTGTCAATATGATAATTACCAGGGGTGGATGACTTCCCAAAGGATACTGTTATGTATTTCTTGACATTTAGGTTTAGTCCATAGCTCTGACACCAGTCGTTTGTCTGTGTCGGCCCTTCCTGGAGAACATTTGTGTGGTTGTGGGATTCAATGACAGCTCCTAATTTGGAATCATCTGCAGATTTAGTCAGCCAGAAACCAGTGACATTGGCCATGACTTCAGAAAAGTAAATGTCAAAAAGGAGTGGTCCAAGGACCGATCCCTGAGGGACTCCACTTGTGAATGGCCTCTTTGTACAGGTGGACTCCCCAATTTTAACTTCCTGGGTCCTGTCTGTGAGCCAGTTATCCACTGGGTGACATACAGGTTTGTACCTAACCTCATGAGTTTGTCAACATTGCCCAAGCAGGGTATTGTGTCAAATGTCTTAGCCAGGTCAAAGTAGGCAGTGTGAACCATTTTGCCCTCATCCATTGCTTTGGTGACCTTCTCAAAGAGGTTCACCAGGTTGAGTACGCATGACCTGCCCTTGATGACACCAAACTGAGTTGGGTCCAGTGTCTGGAGGTTTACTATAACATTACTGATCATTTCCATGGCTTTGCATATAAGACTAGTGACACTTATGGGTCTGCAGTTTCCAGGGTCTGTAGATGACCCACCTTTGTGCAGAGGGATGACTGTTGCTATTCTACATTCATGAGGCATGAAGCCTGTTTGGAGGCTACAGTTAAATAGCAATTCCAGAGGCCCTGATAGGTCATGTTTCATGCTATTTAGAAGGCATCCTGTGATACTGTCTGGGCCCATTGATGCAGTATTCTTGGCCTTAGGGAAAGCAATAAGGACTTGTTCCCTAGTGACAGCAGGGATAGTTATATTTGATGGAAGGCTGAGTGGGAGAGACGGGTAAAGTTGGAGCTGAATTTGTCAGCCAGTAGGTTTGCTATATCTTCTGGCTATGTATAGATGGCTCCATTTACAATGAGCTCTGCACACAAGTGTATACTGTCTTTGAGGTTGCAGACATACCTGAAGAATGTCTTGTGGTTGTCCTTGGCCTGGGAGGCCAAATTTACCTCACATTTGGCTTTGGTAGACTGTATTTGTCCTCGGAGTTGTTTGTTGAGTTTGACAAGAGTACTTTTAGCCTGCTGGGTGCTGCACCCCATAATTTTTGTCATGATTTTCTTCCTTCCATTATACAGCCTATTAATTTTGTGATTCCACCAGGGTGACTTATTTTTTGAGTTAGTTCTGTACTTCTTTCTGGTGGGTACAGCTGCCTCTATGCAGCTATTAACATGCTTGTAGAGGGTTTCTGTGAAGAGTTCTGCATAGGTGGCAGTGTTCACAGGGTTTATGGGGGCTAGCAGGAAGTTATCCTTAGAGCAGTTCATGAATATTCCTGTGTTAGCTAGGGTCCAGGTTTTATTTTTATTTCAAAGGAGACCATTTTGTGGCCTGACCTTACAAGTGAAGACATTACACTAGGGGATGTGCAGCACTTTCCCATATTAGTGAGGAACAGATCCGGTATGGTTGCACCCCTAGTTGGTGTATTAGCAATCTGGTCCAGTCAGTTTGTGTTTATAAAATCCAGGAATGTCTGTGTCTGTACATTTGGTGCCATATAGCATTCCCAGTTAATAGTGGGGTAATTAAGGTCACCCATCAATATGGTATTGGGTTGGATGGTGAGTGTTTCCAATAAGTTTAAAGACATGGTATGGGTTTCATGATTCATACAGGGGGCCTATAGCATGTAAGGAAGTGTTATTGGATTTTGCCCATGGTAATTTGAACAAGGAGTAGCTCAAGTGAATTATCCGTTTGACCAACCTTGAAATATATTTATTTTTGATGTAAATCGAGACACCTCCACATTTAGTCCCTGTTTGTGTAGTAGCTGGTCTAAATGTGTGGAACACATTATACCTTGCACTGTCAGTGTGTTCTCTATGGCTTTAAACTATGTCTCAGTGACCACACAAACATCAGCATTCTCTACGGTGAAGAGAGCTTTTAGGGAGTGGAGTTTTTTTATTTAGACTTCTAGCATTCAGCAGTAATACCTTCAGATTTTCTTGGTTTTGATTTGCTATGTCAGAAGTACTTTCAGTTTGGCATTGTCTAAAAAAGACACTATGGGGAAGATAATGTTTTAGCTAATATTCAAAAGCCTAAAGGGGACAGGAGCAGATCATCACTGGCAAAGCAGTCTGGTTTGTTGACCATCTCCTTCCATGCTGACAAATATTGAACACCCTTAGAATGACACCAAAAACTAAGCCAATTACTAAAGTCATTCATCTTTTGCTTGCATTGTGGCATCATCCTTAAAGAAGGTACAATGATGCTCAATGCTATGTTCATACCAGCCTGGGATACATACACTGTCTCTCTTCATATAGTCTAGGGAGGTACATCGCAGGTCATTTACTTCACATGGACCATGACTGAGTCATACAGGTATGTGTGGTCCAATGACCTGAGTACGTGCCTAATGTGGTGGATCCTAGCTCCTGATAAGCAACTGACAGTGACTTTCTCCTTACTCAGCCTGATGACAGGGACATCAGTGTATCTCACGATGGAGTCTCCAATGAACAGAATGTTGGATGGTGTGGTGGCTTGCCTTATGGACTTAGAAGAGGCTCCATGAGATGTGACTGTATGTGTTTATGTGGGTGTTGTTTTGAAAGAACGCATTCGGGGCTGCTAAGGGTATTTGTTATGTGTACTTTGTCTAGGAGGTCTTTGGTGTTTAGGAAGGTTACATTTAAAGTGCCTCAGCATACTGGTCCAACCACTGTTTTGTACACCTTACTTTTGAGCTTCTTTGGCATATTTCTGTCATACACTACACCTGACAGTCTATGCCAGTTGGCTGCAGGCCCTCTGATTCTGCTTTGACCTCTTCATTCAGACTTCCCTTCTTGTCAACTATCCCTATCAAATACTTGTAGCTCTTAACCTGTTCCACTACCTTCCCTTCTACCTCAGTTCTCAGCTTCTTCTGATTTCCCCAGTTTGCTGCCATTACCTTTGTCTTATCTGTACTTAGTCTCATCCCATGTGCCTTCAGTTTTGCATTTCAGTCTCCTATCCTTTGCTGAAGTTCTTGCTCATAGTCTGCCTGTAATGTCACATCATCTGCATACAGCAACTCTGTTGATCTGTTCCCTCCAACAGGTTTGTTAATGTAGTCCATCACCAGTATGAACAGCAGTGGGTTCAGAGCTGAACCCTGATGCACAAACCCATCTGTGAGGCCAAACACCATTCATACTTGAGTCACTAGGTCCTTGCACATAGTCTGCACTAATTCTATCAATGTTTTTGGGACTCTGAACCACCGCATTACTGCCCAAATCAGCTTTCTTGGGATGTTGTCATATGCTTTCTCCAAACCTAGGAATGCCCAGTTGGACTCTCATCTCTAGTTTCTTCTCAGCTACATGTCTCACTGCAAACATTGGGTCAGTTGTGCTGCATCCTGATCTAAATACAAACTGCTCATCTCACATCTTACTTTCTACTATTCTCTGTATTTGTTTATCACTCAGTGGCTCCGGAACTTTCATGCAGTGTGATAGGAGTTTGATACCTCTGTATTGCACACAGTTGTAAAGGAATGCTTCTTGAACACTGGAACTAGTATGCCTATTCTCCAGACATCTGGGATACACCTTTCTTGCCATACTACTATGAATACATTCAGGAGCCTTTTTCCCCTATCTCACCCAACATCTTTAATCATACCTGATGTGACCTCATCTGACCTGCTGCTTTCCCTGACCTCATTGTCCTTACTTCTTCTATGGTGGGCTTCTCCTTTTCGCTCATTGTAAGCTGTATCTGGGGCAGTACAGCTCCTGGTGGGGGGGGGGGTTCTACATTCAGACACTTCTGGAAATACTCCCTCCATCTGTCTTTGATGTCCTGTGAACTGGTCTGGCATCCCTTATGAAGGGTGCCCGACTATCTTCTTTATCTTTCTGACTTTGTCTTGCAACCTGATACAGTTTCTTTGTTCCACTTATAGGTTCATAGGTTCATACTAGGCTATCTGCCCGAGGGCATTTACAAGCCTAGCCCATAGTTTTGTGGCTTATGCCACCCCTTAATTTGGAGAAACTATGCCCATTATTTTGCTGTGCCTCTGTCGAGCAGTGACACTGAGGTAACCCCTGCGGTGTATCTGCGATCTCCCATCCATTGGTCAAGATTCCTCTTGAACAAGGCCAGCGAGGTGCTCTGCCTCACATATACCGGGATTTTGTTCCACAGCATAGGGAGTCTTTGGGTGATGAATCTATCCCTCCAGCACATCCTATTAATAACCGTGTCAAGGTTTAAGTCTCCCGCCCTTGTGGCTCTGAGGGATCTAGATTTTTTGAGATGAAGCATGTTCATCAAATCTGGGTTTGACATGGCCTTGTATGTCAGGCACAGGTCACCTCTGAGCAAACGGTAAGCAACTGAGTATAGCTGGAGTTCTTTCAGTCGGGCAGCATAAGACAGATTTTTGAGACCCTTTATCCTTTTGGTGAGGAACTTTTGTGGCCTCTCCAGCTGCTGCAAGTGTCGGGTCAGATACATTCCGAATGGGGCATTGTACTCAATCATTGGTCTGATGAGTGATGAGTATAGGGAGACTATGACTTCCCTTGATCTAGATGTGAATCCCTTCATGATAAGGTGGGCAATGTAGAAGGTCTTCCTAACTACTTTAGCAATATGAGTGTCGAATGAAAGGCTACTGTCAACCTGGGTCCCCAGGTCACTGATAACTTCTTCTGTGATCAGTGGATTGCCACCTATATGGTAGCTAGGGGTAACCTTGTTTTTCCCGAAGGGTATGACTATGCATTTCTTGGCATTTAACTTTAGGCCATGGCTCTGGCACCAGTTATCCGTTTCTGTGAGACCCTTCTGAAGGATATCTGTGTCAGATGTGTTTTCGACTACGGCGCCCAGTTTGCAATCATCTGCAAACTTTGTCAGCCATAACCCTCCTGTGTTTGCTTGTACCTCAGAAAAGTAGATGCCAAACAAGAGTGGGCCCAGGACTGAGCCCTGTGGGACACCACTTGTAACAGGCTTTGAGTCTGACATGGCGCCAGCAACTCTGACCCTGTGGGTTCTGTCACTCAGCCAGTTTGCAACCCATCTTGTAATGTATGGGTTTACATTTAAGTTGATGAGTTTTTCAATGATACCCGAGTGGGGTATTGTATCGAAAGCCTTCGCCAGGTCTAGGTAGGCTGTATGGACTGCCTTTCCCTCGTCAATGGCCTTGGTGACTGTTTTGAAAAAGTCAACCAAGTTTAAAAGGCATGATCTGCCTTTGACAAAGCCAAACTGGGTTGGATCCAAAGTCTGCAAATTCCTATGTCTTTATTTATGAGATCCATTATGATCCTCTCCATGGCTTTGCAGATAAGGCTTGTCAAGCTAATGGGACGGTAATTTCCAGGGTCGGTGGAGGCACCGCCTTTGTGAAGTGGGACCACAGTCGCTGTGCGCCACTCCCTGGGTACGTATCCGGAGGTGAGACTAAGATTAAACAGCTGTCCTAACTGTGGGTTTAATTCCTCGTTGAGTTCGTGGAGCACACAGCCGGGGACACCATCAGGTCCCATGGATGCTGTGTTCTTTGCCTTGGAGAGAGCAGTTCTCACCTGGGCGTTAGAGATGTTTGGGGGGCTACAATCATTTGGTATAGATATCTCTCCTTTTTGGGGGGAGGGGGGGGAGTTTGCACTGAACCTGTCAGCCAGTATGTTGGCAATGTCTGTAGGATCAGTAATCTTCACATCATTTTGAACTAATTCTGAGCATATCTGGGAGTTTCCTCCTAGGTTTCTGACATCGCTAAAGAATGCCTTATGGTTGTCTTTAGAGTCCTTAGCTATTTTTCTCTCAAAATTAGCTTTGGATGATTTTATGAGAGCTCTTAGCTTTTTACTTAGAGTGATCAGCGGTGTCTTACCTTTTAAGGATTTTGCTCTATCTTGTAGTAGCTTTCTCCTTTTGTTGTAGAGTTTGTTTATGGCTGGGGTCCACCAGACCAGACGCTTGCCTTTGGTACAAAGAGTCTTTGTTTTGCTTGGGATTGCCTGATCCATGCAGCCCTGCAGGTGCTGGTAGAAGGCATTTGTACGTGATTCAGCGGTTTGAGTAATGTTTACCGCCGGCTCGGGGGCCTTAAAGGAGACCACACTAGTCTTTAGAAGTGTGAAGTCGGCTTTCGAGAAGTTCTTTACTGTGGTCTTTTTTATTTCGGGTGGGGGCGGGATGAGGACCTCCAGCGTGATTAGTTTGTGATCTGATCTCACCAGTGAGGGGTATACTTCCGGTGTTGAACATTGTGCTCACATGTTCGTGATGATGAGATCAAGTATGTTTTCTCCTCTTGTGGGGATGGTGACTAGTTGTTCCATGGCATTTGAGTTTATGAATTCCAGGAACTTTTGGGCTAGAGTGTTTGGGCTTGAGTAGTGTTCCCAGTCTATATTAGGGTAGTTGAAGTCACCTAGTATGATGGTGTTCGGAGATACATTTATCCCCTCCAGTGTTTTTAGGAAGGCCATGTGAGGTTCCTGAGTTTGCGAGGGTGGCCTGTAACATGCTACAAATTGCAGAGCAGTCTTGCCTATGGTTACTTGCACCTGGATGGTTTCCGATGCATCGTGCGTTGCCACCAATCTTGAGGTGTGGGTGTCCTTGATGAATATGGATACCCCCCCTCCTTTCTTGGTATTGTCCAGATTTTGGGGCCGGAACGCATGATATGAGGTAAAACCTGATAGTGCTGGGGTGCTCTCAGGAGCCTTGAACCAGGTTTCTGTCACAGCACAGACATCGATGTTCTCCATACTGAGAAGGGCCTCGAGTGTGTGCATCTTGAGGTTGAGACTTCTGGCATTGAGCAGCATTACCGTTAGTTTTTTTTCTTTGTTGTGTTCTAGGGTGGTAGGTTTAGAATTTGAGCCTTGCCTAAAAAAGGCACTATGGGGGTGGCAAGAGCCTTTGCCAAAATTCGGAATCCCAGGGGTGACAGGTGCAAGCTGTCCCTTGCGAAGCAGCGTGGCTTGTCCAGCATGTCATCCCAGGCAGACAGACATTGGATCCCCTTTGAATGACACCAGAGTTTAAGCCAATTGTTAAAGCTGATCATCTTATCTCTGTATTGTGGCATCATTCTTGGTGAAGGTAGGATACTGTTCAAGGTCAGGGTCATACCTGCTTGGGCTACATAATCAGAGAGCTCCTCTATGTCTCTTTTCATGTAGTCCAAGGAGGTACGTCTCAGGTCATTTACACAAGCGTGGACAATGATTGAGTCGTACTTGTACCTGCTGTTGAGAGACCTGAGTGCTTGCGTTATGTGGCGGATTCTAGCGCCCGACAGGCAGCTTACTGTGACCTTTTCCTTACTCAGTCTGGTGAGCGGGACGTCAGTGTGTCTGACTATGGAGTCACCAATGACTAGTGTGTCTGGCATTGTGTTTGGCCTTAAGGGCTGTGACTGCTTGACACTCTGACTGTGTGGTCTATGTGTTGCAGGTGTTGTGTTCTGAGGTGGTAGTTGTTTGGGTGTCTGCTTTGGTGGCCTCTGCTGTTTTGGTAGATTTCTGATCAGAGCCTCCGAGTATGTCTTTGTGTGTTTATGTGTATGATTTGAGGTTGTGATGGTATTATGTGAGACTGGGTCTATAGTGTGAGTGGTTACCTTCTCCTCCTGTCTGGTCTTGCCAGTCCTATGTTGAGAGAGCTCAGCCTCCAGTTTGGCCGTATAATTGCATCTCTCGCATGTATTTGTGTTTTGTGGGAGGAGGAGAGGGTTGTCTGTGTACATGAGGCAACTGTAACATTGCCTCAATATTCCCAGGTTTACCAGCTGAGCAGGAGAGGACATTAGCAACTGATACCTCGACATGCTAGAAGGAATAGACAGAAAAACTTAAAAAAGGTTCAGGGGGATGTGGGTGACCGAGAAATGGGGTTTGCTTTTTGGGGTACTATCTATAACAAGAGTGCTGTATCAAGGTGATAAGTACTGTAGGAGCAAGTGCTGGGCTATACAGATAGAGAATAGTCTACTTGGGAGTCAAGTAGAGATAATTTATAGTTATAGGATATACTAAACAGAACAGTAGTATACTTTGAGGAAGGTAGTTTTAAGGGAAAATTTGAAGAGTGGACTTTAGGTAGCCCGAATAGTTTAAACCTGATTAACCGGCGCTGCCCTAGTGTGCAACGGTGGCAGCTCCAGCAAATCTGGCCAGCTAAAGCGCAGCTTTATAGCAGGGGCTGGAAAAGACAGGAAATGACCCAAAATGGCCAATAAACTACAAGTTACTGCCTTAAACCACTCCTCTAAGGACAAACAGGCAGCTCAGTACTCCCCACTCTCACTGGTGAGTAAAGAAACTTCCCCCTGACCAAACAAGGAAAATGGAGAAACACAGGAACCAAGACAAAGCCCAGGGATCAGCAAAATCTGGTCTCTGGAACACTAGTTAGGATAGTATGGAAAAACAAAGATATTTTTTTGTTTTTTTTCAAGATTTTTTTACAGAAAGGCAGAAAACACAATAAATGCTATAATTTTCGATTAATTGCTATCAAAAGCTAGTACACTTGAGTGTATTAGCCTGTAATTTAACTTTTAGGCAAAACTTAAATTAGCAAGTGCAGTAAACAGTTTTAGCTTATAAAGACAGTAAAAACAGTGCAAACTTCGATAAAACAAGCAAAAACAGTGGTCGAAAGTATCAAATAGTCGAAAAAGCCAAGAAAAATACTTAAAATCTGGAAAGGTAGTCTTTTCTGGTCTCTGCTACTACAGGAACACTGCTGGCCACCACGAGGAGCTGTGCTGAGTTCTCGATAGCTGAAAAAGCCCGCCAAAGCGCGCTTTATAGCAGGGGGCTGGAAAAGACAGGAAATGACCCAAAATGGCCAATAAACTACAAGTTACTGCCTTAAACCACTCCTCTAAGGACAAACAGGCAGCTCAGTACTCCCCACTCTCACTGGTGAGTAAAGAAACTTCCCCTGACCAAACAAGGAAAGTGGAGAAA